>NC_092729.1:65070755-65366755 GCF_047496885.1 Scyliorhinus torazame
GTCCTCAATCACAGAGAGAGGATTTGTGTTTCGGACAGGGCGGTGACAGTTGGAGGATATAATAATATTTATTATTATAATAATATTTTACCCTCACCAACTAGGTTTACATTAACACTGTGATAAAGTTACTGTGAAAATCCCCTAGTGGTCAAATTTCGGCGCCTGTCCGGGTACACGAAGGGAGAATTCGGAATGTCCAATTCACCAAACAATACCTCTTTGGGGACTTGTGGGAGGAAACCAGAGCATCCGGAGGAAACCCACACAGACACGTTCAGAATGTGCAGACTCCGCGCCCAAGGCGGAAATCGAACTTCTGACCCGAGCGCTGGGAAGCAACAGTGCTAACTACTGTCCCGACCGTGGATGTGAAATGAAATGAAATGAAAATCGTTTATTGTCACAAGTAGGCTTGAATGAAGTTACTGTGAAGTTACTGGAGGTGAGGCCATAAATGTCCCTTCCTCTGTCAACCTGTTTCAAACTTTCTCTCTCTTCCAACAATTTCTTTCGATATGTGATTGTTAGGGCCTAATTCTGCTCGCATTACTTTTGGTCTCCAGTGTAGAGTCAGTGCCCAGTCCCCATTATCTGGAGAGAAATTCCCAGTCACAGAGGGGGAGGGTTGTGGAGAGTCAGACGAGAAGACGGTGAGGGGACCAATTCACAGGAGGATAGGGTGCGGAGAGACAGAGGAGGAGATGGGAGAGACAGAGGGGAAGGGGTGGGTGGGAGTCAGAAGCGGAGAGGGTAGGGGAGAGTCAGAGGGAAAGAGGATATGGAAGAGTCAGAGGAGAGAGGCTAGGGGAGTGCCAGTGGGGGATAGTATAGGGAGAGTCAGGGGGAAAGGGTTGGAATTGTCTCAGGGGAATGGGGTGGGTGGGAGTCAGAATTAACAAGGGTAGGGCAGAGTCAAAGGCGAATAGGATAGGGGGAAAGTCAAGGGGAAAGCGTAGGGAAGAGTCAAAATGGGAGACGATAGGGGAGTCAGAGGACAAGGAGGTAGAGGGTCTCAGAGGGGGAGGGAGAGAGTCAGGGGGGGAGGCTGGGGGAAGTCAGGGGGGAGAAGGTAGGGGGGTCGGAGAGGGAGAGGGTAGGGGGAGTCAGAGTGAGAAGGGAGGGGAGTCAGCTCAGGAGAGGATGGGGGGAGCCAGAGTTGGAGAGATTGGGGGAGAGTCAAAGGGGCAGAGGGTAGGGGCAGTCAAAGGGGAAGGGAGGGGGAGAGGGTGGCATAGAGTTAAAGGGCCACAGCGTTTTGGGCAGTCAAATAGTGAGAGGGTGGGGAAGAGTCAGACAGGGAGAGGATGGGGTGTCAGAGGGGGAGAGTCAGAGAGGGATAGGGGAGGGCGAGGCAGAGTGGTCCAATCAGAAGTTTGCTTGGCAAGGAAACACGGCGGACACGTCGCTGGAGGGCATCCCAGTTTAATCTGACAAGAACCTTGACAAATACCACTGCATCTCTCTCCAGACCTTCTTTGCAAAGGCCCATTCCACAAGGAGGTGTGTGACCGTCTCATTTCCCCCACAGCCACTCCGAGGGCAGCGTGCATTGGCGCAGAGCCTTTAGTTGTGCATGAAGAATCTGACGGGGAGGGGCCCTTCTCACCACTTCTCACCACCAGCCAAGCTAGGTCTTGGTGCTTGTTTGAAAGTTCTGGTGATGAGGCGTTCTGCCAGATGACTCTGGCAGTCTGCTCAGGGAACCATACAACGTCCTCTACGGTCTCCTTTTCCCCGAGGGCCTCGAGGACATTACGTGCTGACCACTGCTTCATTGCCTTGTGGTCAAAGTGTTTTTCTGGGGGAAAATATTCCACGAGGGACAGGTGGTACGGTACGGTCCAACTACTTGGAGCGTTCCGCGGCAATGAGGCCGGGCCCATCCTTCGTAACACCGGGGACAGGTAGAACCTCAGTACGTAGTGACACTTGGTGTTTGCATACTGGGGGTCCACGCACAGCTTGATGCAGTCACACACAAAGGTGGCCATCAGGATGAGGGAGACGCTGGATACATTTCTCCCTCCCTTATTCAGAGATTTGTACATGGTGTCCCCTTCGGACACGGTCCATCTTGGATCTCCAGACGAACTTAAAGATGGCTCGGGTGACTGCTGTGGTGTGGGGTTGGGTAATGGGCCAGACCTGCGCCACGTACAGCAACACCGAGAGTACCTGACGCCTGATGACCAGGTTTTTGCCCGCAATGGAGAGGGAACGTTGCTCCCACCAGCCCAGTATCTGTCGTATCTTGGCGATGCGCTCCGCCCAGCTTTTGGTGCATGCCCCAGCCACTCTGAACCATGTCCCCAGCACCTTCAGGTAATCTGACCTGACGGTAAAGGGGACAAAGGGCCGGTCGGCCCAGTTACCAAAGAACACGGCCTCGCCCTTGCCGTGGATTACCTTGGCCAGTTCAAACTGGTCGCAGGCGTTCAAGAGCCTGCGTACCGACACGGGATCTGAGCGGAAGGCGGCGATGTCGTCCCTGTACGGGGAGGCCTTGTCTTGAGAGCCTCCGCTGCCTCAGAGCTGGCTTAGATACAAGAGCACTTTGGCTGGGCAGCAGGAGGTGTTGTGCGAAGCAAAGTGGTAAGGCAGAAAGGAAGGAGAAAATGCTGTAAAATCTGATCAAGTCTGGCAGCATCTGTCGGGAGAGGAAAGAGGTTTTGAGTCCGCTGACTCTCTGTCAAAGCTGAGAAAGAGTGGTGATGCAGTGCGGTGCATTGAGTGTGTGGGATGTGGAGAATGGGCAGTAATTTTGTTTTGTGAGTGAAGAGGATGAAAGAAAAAAGAGATAAAGGGCAGCTTTGTGTGTGCAATCTGATTTTTGACTTGGAAATTCCCCATAAACGGGGGTGTGCACCATTCCTGGAGATACTGCAATATCAGGTTGATGCGTGGAGTGGACAGAGCAAGCCCAGGTCCATCTCCCTGCTCTAAAAATCAATTTAATATACAGTCCCCAATAAGGGACGTTCCAGATATTAAACTGAAAAGAACAGAAACTACACTTGATCTGAGCCAAAAGGCCGAGAAGCGATGCCCAGGGCTCTGGAGTTGCCCAAGTGCCATATGCCTTCCCTCTTTTACAGCAGACTGACAGCATTCAAAGCCTTTCCGATGTCAACACTGAGACTTTCCCTCTAGGCTTATTGCTGCTGGCCTTTCCATCGGAACAGGAGATTCACATTTACAGAACCGGCCTCTTTCCCCCTTTTTCAGCCGGACCGCGTGACACCTATGTAGATGAGGAGTGGGCCGCCAATCAGATGGGAGCGGCGGTGCCTATCCACACGCACGTCACTGTCGCAGGCAAGCTTTGGGGAAACCCTTGAATGGGCAGCAGCAGAGGAAGGAACTCGGCTGCTGCCACTCGCCCTGCCTTCTCCCAGAGCCCGCGAACATTTCCCCTTCAGATAATTCCCCTTTTGAAAGGCAGGCTTGGAACTCTCAGGATGTGGAGATGCCGGCGTTGGACTGGGGTGGGCACAGTAAGGAGTCTGACACCAGGTTAAAGTCCAACAGGTTTGGAAGGAGCAGTGTTCTGGAAGCTACTGATTTGAAACAGACCTGTTGGACTTTAACCTGGTGTTGGAAGACTTCTTATTGTTGAAACTCTCAGGCAGCGCATTGCAGATTCTAACCACTCGTGCTGTGCTATTAAAAATAGGAGTGTTGGGGATGCATTTGGCAGTCCTGTCAGCTTCAGGGAGGAGGAATGGACGTATAGGGACACTGCGGAGTTGGGGTGGTTTTGTCCCCTTTGTGTCTGCTGTGTGTTTCCAGCATTTTCTCTTATAATTCAGAATTCGACCAAGTTATTTTCTCTTTATTTCTACTTGGTCTGTTTCCTGCACCTCCATTCTGGAATGTTTATTTCATGTCCTTCTTCAGACTGATTTCTTTACTCCATTACTGTGCATGCCTTTTCCCTCATGAGGATGGTGCGTGTCCGGCATTCACAGAGATCTCTTCCAACTTTTCAAAATACCTTTCTTTTTTGTTTCCTTGGTTCCCTTCGCTGGTCCCAGTACAACCCCAGCCCTCCCCCACAGTGCTCCCACTGAGCACTGACCTCTGTTCTCCTATTAACACATTCTGATATCTCTCACCTTTATGCCGCTATTAACACCCCCCCCCCACCCCCTCGATGGCACCATTAACACCCCACTTGTCTCATGACCGTGACATCTTTGTCAATCTCTCCTTAGCTCTGGCCTTCCATTCTGCCCCACCCACCTCTGTAATTATTACATTCTATCCCTCTTCAGCACGGTAGCCTTGTGGCTAGCACAATTGCTTCACAGCTCCAGGGTCCCAGGTTCGATTCCGGCTTGGGTCACTGTCTGTGCGGAGTCTGCACATCCTCCCCGTGTGTGCGTGGGTTTCCTCCGGGTGCTCTGGTTTCCTCCCACAGTCCAAAGATGTGCAGGTTAGGTGGATTGGCCGTGATCAATTGCCCTTAGTGTTCAAAATTGCCCTTAGTGTTGGGTGGGGTTACTACGTTATGGGGATAGGGTGGAGGTGTTGACCTTGGATAGGGTGCTCTTTCCAAGAGCCGGTGCAGACTCGTTGGGCCGAATGGCCTCCTTCTGCACTGTAATTTCTATGAAATGAAAAGTTCTGTGGAAGGGTCACATGAGCTCTATTTCTTCCCTCCACAGCTGGTACCAGACCTGCTGTTTACCCAGCATTATCAATTTTTATTTCAACATTAGAACATAGAATATACAGTGCAGAAGGAGGCCATTCGGCCCATCGAGTCTGCACCAAACCACTTAAGCCCTCACTTCCACCCTATCCCCGTAACTCAATAACCCCTCCTAACCTTTTGGGACAATTTAGCACGGCCAATCCACCTAACCTTTTAAAAAAATATATGTTTATTCAGAATTTTTCAACAACAATTTTCAACCATTCAAACCGCCCCCCCCCCCCGTAACAAAAAAACTGAAAAGAAAAGTACCAGATCAAGACAGAAACATATCAATCCAACATAATACAGAACTTGTACAGTGGGTTCCTCCCGCACAGATTGACTTTCTCATATGTTTATGTTTTTCCTTTTTCAAGTGCCCCTCGGAAACCCCCCCCCCCCCGCACACCCATATACCCCCCCCCCCCCCGAAAGAGACCCCCCACCTCTCCCTGGGTTGCTGCTGCTGCTCCATCTAACGCTCCGCGAGATAGTCTAGGAACGGTTGCCACCGCCTGGAGAACCCCTGCACTGACCCTCTCAAGGAAAACTTTATCCTCTCCAACTTGATAAACCCTGCCATGTCATTTATCCAGGCTTCCACACTGGGGGGCTTTGCATCTTTCCACACTAACAAGATCCTCCGCCGGGCTACCAGGGACGCAAAGGCCAGAATACCGGCCTCTTTCGCCTCCTGCACTCCCGGCCAATCCACCTAACCTGCCCGTATTTGGACTGAGGGAGGAAGCTGGAGCATCCGGAGGAAACCCACGCAGACATGGGGAGAATGTGCAGACTCCGCACAGACAGTGACCCAGTGGGGAATCGAACCCGGGTCCCTGGCGCTGTGAGGCCACAGTGCTAACTATGCTCTCTCGATTCATGTTCTCCTCTCATGCCCACCATCGTATTTTGATTTGCTGAATCGATTTACCAGTCACCAATCTCACAGGACATCTTCAAGCTAGGGGCAAGATCCCCCTCCCCCCCCCCCCCCCGAGCATTTTCCAGAAGACCCGACATTGGTCACTGGCGGGATGTTCTGCTCCCATCGATGTCTCAGGCTATTTGCGTGGATCGCTCTTCTCACCGCTGGGGATCCTGTCAAAGGGGAGTCGACTTTGATGGGACGAGAGGATCCCACCAGTGGAAGGTCGGGAAAATGCGGGGTGAAGCGTTGCCTGCAAAGCTTCTCTCTTTAGCCATTGTCTACTTCAAAGTGCTTCTGTTTTTAATTGCAGTTTTCTTCTGTGGTACCAAAATGTATAGTTGCACTGTAATCAACAGGCAATTTGTTATTTGAGTGCTAATTCGTGTCAATCTTACGCTCAATTTAAGCACCATTCTGCTCATTCCCAGCACCTCCGATCACGCCGCCGGCTACCCCCAGCTCAGCGCGGTCACCCTGGACCAGTCGCGACCGAAGCACCCCCGGAGCTCCATGATGGCCGTCCGGGTAAACGGGTACGAGACACCTTGCCGTTTCGACTCCGGGAGCACCGAGAGCTTCATTCACCCGGACATGGTAAGACGCTGCTCGCTCCCAATATTCACGACACGACAAACTATCTCCCTTGCCTCTGGGTCGCACTTGGTGCCAATCCAAGGGTGCACTACTGCAACCCTAGCGGTCCAGGGCGCTGAGCACGCTAATTTTAAACTAGATGTGCTCCCAGACCTCTGCGCTTCTCTCCTCTTAGGACTCAATTTTCAGTGCAGTCTCAGGAGCCTAACTCTTAAATTCGGGGGGCCCCTGCCCCCGCTCACCATATGCAGCCTCGCGATCCTAAAAATCGACCCTCCCCCCCTCTTTGCGAACCTCACCGCCGATTGCAAGCCAGTAGCCACCAGAAGCAGGCGGTATAGCATGCAGGTCAGGGCGTTCATTAGGTCCGAGCTCCAGCCTCTCTTGCGGGAGGGGGGTCATAGAGGCCAGCAATAGCCCCTGGAGAGCTCAGGTGGTGGTCGTCAAGACCGGGGGAAAGTTACGGATTGTGGTTGATTACAGCCAGACCATTAACCGGTTTACGCAACTTGATGCGTACCCCCTTCCACGGATTGCAGACATGGTAAATCAGATCGCGCACTACCGCGTGGTCTCTACGGTAGATCTGAAGTCTGAATATCACCAGCTCCCAATCCGCCCGGAGGACCGCCACGACACGGCGTTTGAGGCAGACGGCCGCCTTTTCCATTTCCTCCGGGTCCCCTTTGGCGTCACAAACGGGGTTTCGGTGTTCCAACGAACAATGGACCGAATGGTGGACCAGTACGGGCTGAGGGCCACGTTTCCGTACTTGGACAACGTCACCATCTGCGGCCATGATCAGCAGGACCACAACGCCAACCTCCACCGATTTCTCCAAACCGCCCAAAAACTCAACATCACCTACAACAAGGAGAAATGCGTTTTCCACACAACCAGACTAGCCATCCTCGGCTACGTCGTGGAGAACGGGGTCCTAGGGCCCGACCCTGACCGTCTGCGCCCCCTCCTACAACTCCCTCTCCCTCACTGTCCCAAGGCCCCGAAGAGGTGCCTTGGATTTTGCTCCTATTACACCCAGTGGGTCCCCCAGTATGCGGACAAAGCCCCCCCCCCCCCCCCCCCCCCCCCCCCCCGCGATTTAAGGCCACCCTCTTTCCACTGGCAGCCGAGGCTCGCCAGGCCTTCAGCTGCATCAAGGCGGACATCGCCAAAGTCACGATGCGCACGGTGGACGAGTCCGCCCCCTTCCAGGTGGAGAGCGACGCCTCAGAGGTCGCTCTCGCCGCCACCCTCAACCAAGCAGGCAGACCGGTAGCGTTTTTATCCCGCACCCTCACCACCTCCGAAATTCGACACTCCTTGGTCGAAAAAGAAGCCCAAGCCATCGTGGAAGCCGTGCGGCACTGGGGGCGCTACCTCGCTGGTAGGAGGTTTACCCTCATCACCGACCAACGATCGGTTGCCTTTATGTTTGACAATACGCAGCGGGGCAAGACCAAGAATGACAAGATCTTGAGATGGAGGATCGAGCTCTCCACCTATAACTACGACATAGTATATCGCCCTGGGAAGCTCAACGAGCCCCCAAATGCCCTGTCCCGCGGCACGTGCGCCAGCGCGCAAGATGACCAACTACGGGCTATTCACGATGACCTCTGCCACCCTGGGGTCACCCGACTCACCCACTACATCAAGGCCCGTAACCTGCCCTACTCCATCGAGGAGGTCAAAGCTGTAACCAGGGACTGCCAGATCTGTGCGGAGTGTAAACCATACTTCTATCGACCGGATAAGGCCCACCTGGTAAAGGCATCCCGACCCTTTGAACGCCTCAGTATCGATTTCAAAGGGCCCCTCCCCTCGAATAACCGCAACACGTACTTCCTGAACATCATAGACGAGTTCTCCCGTTTCCCGTTTGCCATCCCCTGCCCCGATATGACCACTCCCACAGTCATCAAAGCCCTGCATAGTGTCTTCACCCTGTTCGGTTTCCCCAGTTATGTCCACAGCGACCGGGGCTCGTCGTCCATGAGCGACGAACTGCGTCAGTACCTGCTCAGTAAGGGCATCGCCTCGAGCAGGACTACCAGCCATAACCCCAGGGGAAACGGGCAGGTGGAGAACGCGATGGTCTGGAAGACCGTCCTACTGACCCTACGGTCCAGGAATCTCCCGGTTTCCCACTGGCAGGAGGTCTTCCCCGGTGCGCTCCACTCTATTAGGTCCCTCCTTTGCACGGCCACAAACCAGACCCCTCGTGACCGTTTGTTTGTTTTCCCTAGGGGAGCTACCACAGGGGCCTCGCTTCCATTATGGCTGATGACACCGGGTCCAGTCCTCCTCCGAAAACATGTTCGGAGCCATAAGGCCGACCCCCTGGTAGAGAGGGTCCAGCTCCTGCTCTCCAACCCACACTATGCGTATATCAGACACCCTGATGGCCGGCAGGATACCGTCTCCCTCCGGGACCTGGCGCCCACAGGCTCCACCACCACTCCCACTACTGCATCCCGCACACTAGGTCCCGTCCAACCTCCCATGTTCAGCGCCCCTACCCCTACCCCGATATGGTTCTCGCGCTCCCTCCCACCCGCCGCACCGGTCCACAGGAATGAAGCTCCGGAAGAGCCGCTCCCGGAGTCCACGCCTGTGCCCGCTCCGGGCCCAGCTCCACAGCCCCCCGAAACGGCTGCAACACCAGTGCTTCGGCTGTCGCAACGTACGATCCGGGCACCAGACCGACTGAATCTGTAAACCCGTCACCCCCGCCGGACTCCATTTTTTAAACAGGGGGTGAATGTGGTGAATGGAACTACTGTTAATTCACCAGTGCACTGTGATATCAGTTTACTGCTGTATCGCGTTACGTTACGTGTTTAACCCTGTGGGCTCCACCTATGGGCCATTGCACGGCTTCACCCACAGGGGGATATGTCGGGGCATGTACGGGCTCGCCCATGGCTCCTCCCCTTACAGGAAGTATAAAGGCAGCTGACCTGCGGGCCCGCATTCATTGTTGTACCGGTCACTTGTTAACTGTGGTCATGCAAACTAATACATGGCACGTGTGAGGGCGTGTGTAACAGATCAGAGTCTCCTTATGGAAAGTGCATTTTCATGGTGGGAAAACCGTGAGGAAACATCCAAACTGTAATACTGAGAAGTAACTTTAATTGCTCAAAGTGACTAAAGGAATCCGGCTTCAAGCACGCTGTTAATTAAATGACCGATAAATGCCAGCATTCATCAGTGACTGTGGGCACAGGTCAGGTCATTGACCAGAGGTGCCAATTGGCCCATCACAATAAAAAGGGGGAGCCAATGGAAATCTGCCACTTCATGTTCAACTCGGCAGCAGAGGTGAAACCAATCACTCACTGGAATAACAGTTTAGGGTGACAACAAGTAGAGATGCCACTCCTCACTAGGGCATAACAACCAATGAAATGACGATTAAAAAGGTTTGAGTTGAAATGGCAGACATTACAAAATGTAATCCAGAGAGGTGGGCATCTTGCCACACCTCAATGAAGCTAAAGATGCAGTTGGCAGCACGGTGGGTTAGCACTGCTGCCTCACGGCGCCGAAGTCCCCGGTTCGATCCCGGCTCTGGGTCACTGTCCGTGTGGAGTTTGCACATTCTCCCTCTCGTTTTTTTCCGTGCGGACGCTTTCCCGCAGACACTGTTCCGCGGTCTGTCACACATCTGACTCGAATCCATCCACTGTCGACATGAGTTGGAGCATGCCTATCCCAGAGTAAGGCTTTGGGAGAACCTGGACTATGGATTTCAAGATTAAACTGGGATGCCCTCCAGCGACGTGTCCGCCGTGTTTCCTTGCCAAGCAAACTTCTGATTGGACCATTCTGCCTCACCCTCCCCTATCCCTCTCTGACTCTCCCCCTCTGACACCCCATCCTCTCCCTGTCTGACTCTTCCCCACCCTCTCACTATTTGACTGCCCAAAACGCTGTGGCCCTTTAACTATGCCACCCTCTCCCCCTCCCTTCCCCTTTGACTGCCCCTACCCTCTGCCCCTTTGACTCTCCCCCAATCTCTCCCACTCTGGCTCCCCCCATCCTCTCCTGAGCTGACTCCCCTCCCTTCTCACTCTGACTCCCCCTACCCTCTCCCTCTCCGAACCCCCTACCTTCTCCCCCCTGACTTCCCCCAGCCTCCCCCCTGACTCTCTCCCTCCCCCTCTGAGACCCTCTACCTCCTTGTCCTCTGCCTCCCCTATCGTCTCCCATTTTGACTCTTCCCTACGCTTTCCCTTGACATTCCCCCTATACTATTCGCCTTTGACTCTGCCCTACCCTTGTTAATTCTGACTCCCACCCACCCCATTCCCCTGATACAATTCCAACCCTTTCCCCCCTGACTCTCCCTATACTATCCCCCACTGGCACTCCCCTAGCCTCTCTCCTCTGACTCTTCCATATCCTCTTTCCCTCTGACTCTCCCCTACCCTCTCCGCTTCTGACTCCCACCCACCCCTTCCCCTCTGTCTCTCCCATCTCCTCCTCTGTCTCTCCGCACCCTATCCTCCTGTGAATTGGTCCCTCACCGTCTTCTCGTCTGACTCTCCACAACCCTCCCACTCTGTGACTGGGAATTTCTCTCCAGATAATGGGGACTGGGCACTGACTCTACACTGGAGACCAAAAGTAATGCGAGCAGAATTAGGCCCTAACAATCACATATCGAAAGAAATTGTTGGAAGAGAGAGAAAGTTTGAAACAGGTTGACAGAGGAAGGGACATTTATGGCCTCACCTCCAGTAACTTCACAGTAACTTCATTCAAGCCTACTTGTGACAATAAACGATTTTCATTTCATTTCATTTCACATCCACGGTCGGACAGTAGTTAGCACTGTTGCTTCCCAGCGCTCGGGCCGGGAGTTCGATTTCCGCCTTGGGTGCGGAGTCTGCACATTCTGAACGTGTCTGTGTGGGTTTCCTCCGGATGCTCTGGTTTCCTCCCACAAGTCCCCAAAGAGGTATTGTTTGGTGAATTGGACATTCCGAATTCTCCCTTCGTGTACCCGGACAGGCGCCGAAATTTGACCACTAGGGGATTTTCACAGTAACTTTATCACAGTGTTAATGTAAACCTAGTTGGTGAGGGTAAAATATTATTATAATAATAAATATTATTATATCCTCCAACTGTCACCGCCCTGTCCGAAACACAAATCCTCTCTCTGTGATTGAGGACAAGCCTTTCCACTTTTAATTTTAGCCCCATTGCCTCACCCCCTCTCGATTACTTTTCACTCACTGAGCTGTGTTTTTTTTAATTGTGTGGTAACTAGTTACAGTTCAAGGAAGACCGCCGGTCATTGGCGGATCCCACAGGCAGCAATGTGATAATATCAGGTATGGAGAACCGGACACATTGCATTCCCCCATCCTAGTACCTTGTATAATCCTTCCACCCCACCATCTAAAAGCCATGGGTATTCCGAGTTTGGAATCCCACTCCCTCTGTCCCCAGAAGTAGTAAAACTCACCTCTTTAACCCCGCAAAAAGCCGGGTTCATTCCTTTGCCAGACTTTTTAAAACTCACCCTTCCCAGCATTTATTTCATCATTATAAATGAAAGGGTGTGCTGTGGCCATCTTTTATATTTATCAGTGATTAACATTCGGAACGCCGAAACATTTGGAAGTCAATGTATTGGTGTTTCTAGAGGCAGTGCTGAGCAAGATCGCAGAAACTGCCCTATCAGGAGATCACCCCAGAAACTGTGCCTCTCTCCTAAGAAACATCCCGTGCTTACTCCACTTCAATATGTATTTCAACCGTGCACAGCAGGATCCCACAGACATACCCTGCAATGTGTTATCCGCCAGATTTGAAAACAGGTGTTTTAGACTTGAGAGTTTATGAAATATATTTTAAAACACAACCGGACAGATTCAACGTCGTTTACACAGACGGATTTACACAGAAAATGTCTCCACCATAGCCTTTCATGTTTTGATGTAATAATCATAGAGTTGCACAGTACTGAACAGGCCCTTCGGCCCATCAAGCCTGCAGCGATACTTCAGGTGCTCATCCAGCTACTTTTGAAAGATTGGGAGGTTTCCATCCTCATTCCTCTTCCTAAGGCCCGGATTCCACTGTCCCGGATTCCCCATCCCTCTGGGTGACATTTCTTTCCACAAGGCCACTTTCACCTGAAAGTGATGCCCCCTTGTTATTGACACTTCAGCTGAGGGGAAAGACTGCTTCCTATCCATCATGTCTATGTCCCTCATAATCTTATACACCTCCCCCCTCAGTCTTCTCAGCCCCAAGGTAAACATGATGTGGAGATGTCGGCATTGGACTGGGGTGACCACAGTACGAAGTCTTACATCACCAGGTTAAAGTCCAACAGGTTGTTTCGAATCACCATCTGTCAGAGCACGCCTGGAACCTGTTGGACTTCAGCCTGATGTTGTCAGAGTTCTTACCAAGGAAAACAACCCAAGCGTATCCAGCCTCTCTCCGTCGCTCAATTGTACACTGACATTATCATTTACACTTATTACACGATCAAATATGGGAAGAAATGGCTGGGAATGTAGAGCGAAAGTTGGAATTATGACAGAGGCAGGGACATTTGACCTTCATTTCGTCCACACAATGCTGCATATCCCTCTCTCTCTCCCTCTCGCCCTCTCTTTCCACACAATTCTCTCGATGAGGGAGAAAGATGGCGAGACTGAGGGTGATAGAGAGAGAGATACATAGAGAGAGACAGAGACAGATACACTAGAATATTCTACAGCCACAAACCCAATAACGTGACTTAAAATAGTTCTGGTTCCTGTGCTTTTACATGTAAACGTGGCATTAATTACACCATAACACAGGCCCTGTTCTCATTGACAAATTAAACAAGTTTCCATCAGAGCCATTTTTTATTCCAGGCCTTTGGGAGCGCTCGATCAAAATCTCCTCAGACAAGTTCATGTCGTATCATTAGAAATAGATTCCCCCTCACATTGGACATGTCATGTTTCAACGTTTAAAATTACACCATCAGATAATAAAGCCCCTTCAGTCAATGAATTGATTACAGTAGCAATGAAGGCATTTCTGGTACAGCAAGATTATAGTAACATGCCCACTTCAGAGGAGGACAACCCTTACTCTCCTCGGAATCTAGTCTCTTTCCACTACCGCTCATGAGCCTCTCACACACCCCGGCCTCTCCCTGTTCAGTTTCCCCTTCCTTCCTCCATTTCCCGAGATCTCTCTGCCAGTCGCCCTCTCTCCCAGCCTCCCTCTTTCATTCAATATTTCACGTTTAAAGTGAGTTCATGGCTGCAGTGCAAGTATTAGGGAGCCAGGCAACGTGCGAACACAGCACGATCCCACACTCACAAACTGGTCACGGCCGGGGTATCAAAGCGATCTAAACATTGAAACCTGGAGCAGGAGGAGACCATTGGCTCTGCTACTTATTATTATGGCTGATCATTCAACTCAGTTCCCGCCTCCCGCGGCAAACATCCTTGGATTCCTTTAGCCCCGAAGAGCTGTCTCTAATTCGTTGAAAACAAGTCGACATTAACCAGCAGCATTGTCCAACGTGGATCTCTATAAACACAAAATATCGGCTGGCCAAGAGAGTGAGAGAAATCCGCAATTAGCACCTTAATAAACTCGTTTCAAAATGCTTCCTGCACATTGCAATGAATCCCTAAATCCATTGCATTGCGGAGGGGAAACTGTCACCAGCATTATCCAGGAATAACATTTCACCTTAACCAACTTTCAATTCAGGTCCCTCTTCCACCAGCTTCACAAGTTGATGACGGATTTAAAAATAAAAACAGCGTGTGCTTCATTTGGCAACATCTGATTGGGTCATCTGTGCACAGCAAGACCCCAAGTTACCGTTTCCATTCTCTCTCCTCTTCCCTCCCTCTCGCCTTCCTACCCATTCTCTCTCTCCCCCTTTTCCATTCTCTCTCCCTTTGCCATTAACTCTCTCTCCCTTCGCCATTCTCTCTCTCTCCCTCTCTCCTCATTTACCATTTTCTCTCCCTCTCCTTGCCGATTCTCTCTCTCCCCTTTCTCATTTCTCTCTCTGCCTATTTCCCATTTCTCTCTTATCCTTTCCCATTCTCTCTCCTCGATTGCCAATCTCTCCCTTTCCTTTCTCATTCTCTCCCCTCTAGACTTCTCCCTCTACGCTTTTCCATTTCTCTCTGTCCCTCTTTCCCATTTCTCTCTCCTCCTGTCTCTTTCTTTCTCTTTCTTTCCCACTCTTTTCTCTCGCCCACCCTTCTTATTCTCTCTCTCCATCTTTCTCTTTCTGACCTCCTTTCACATTCTCTCACACTACCCCTTTCCATTTTCAGTCTCTCTCCCTTTCCCACTTCTCTCTCTCTCTCTCTCCCCCCCCCCCCATTTATATTCTCCCTCTAACCACAAAGAAATAAGAGACATAGAGCAGGGAAATCGTCAATATAAGTATTTAAAGAGGTGTTGCACTGATTAGAAGTTGGACAAATGCAGAAATTCTCCTGAGGCCCTCTCAGATAACGCCTTGTATTGAGGCCTAGTCAGAGAGGTTGAATTAAACATCAGGGGACAAAGAACAGGCCCCCTACTCTTAACTCGCATTTAACCCCGTTACAGTACCAAGGAAGCCACAGGAAGCGCAAGGTTTTGAGCAACAGTGTGCTACTTTGACAGAGCACTTTACTCCACTCAAAGCTAATGTCACAAATTAAAGGTCAAATGGGCTGTCGACATTTTGCTTTGAGCATCATCGTTGATTCCTTCGTCTCTCACTATCTCCTACTATTCACACAAAATCGACACATCTTTTCTTTCTTTCATTTGCGAATTAGCACAGCCCTTGCATTGTGGAAGCTTTTGAAAATTAATGTCTCCACTCATTCCCAGCCAATCAAATAACTTCCCTTCAGTCCTTGCTTCTCCCCAACCTCGAACATTTGATCAAAACACACGGCCTGGCCAACTTTTCCTTCTCTGAGAAAATCTCACTGGATGTAAAGTTGAAGACTTTTTCCCCAATAAATTTCGGATCAATCTTCAAATTATCCGCGGCATTTTTGATATTGTCTCGCCTCCCGTCGTCGTGAAAGTGAACACAGCCGTGTCCCTGCATTTCACTTCATTCTCTCATTGCATCCTAACTGCAGTCGCTCCACCTGTCTGTAAAGAGTTATGGAGTCACATCCACTGTCTCTGAATCCAATCCAATCGATCGCCCTCAGTAGCAATATCCCAATTCCCGAAGTGACTACATCCCGATCTCTTCAGTCACCATATGCTGCTCCGCACAATCAGTCAATATAACCCACTCCCTACAGACAAAACTCCGCACCCCACTGAGAGAGCATCTCATCCTCCGGTTAGGAACGTCCCCCTCCCCCCCACATCTACATCAGTCACAGCGTACCCTCTGATTTTAGTTTCTCTGCTGTTTTGCTTTTCCCACCTTTTGTTCTCTCTGGGGGCTACCATTCGCACTCTGTTCCCTTAGTTTCGGTGAGTATTAGCACTCTGTTCCCTTGGTTTGGGTGGCTATTAGCACTCTGTTCCCTTGGTTTCGGTGGGTATTAGCACTCTGTTCCCTTGGTTTCGGTGGCTATTAGCACTCTGTTCCCTTGGTTTTGGTGGCTATTAGCACTCTGTTCCCTTGGTTTCGGTGGGTATTAGCACTCTGTTACCTTGGTTTCGGTGGCTATTAGCACTCTGTTCCCTTGGTTTCGGTGTCTATTAGCACTCTGTTCCCTTGGTTTCGGTGGCTATTAGCACTCTGTTCCCTTGGTTTCGGTGGCTATTAGCACTCTGTTCCCTTGGTTTCGGTGGCTATTAGCACTCTGTTCCCTTGGTTTCGGTGGCTATTAGCACTCTGTTCCCTTGGTTTCGGTGGCTATTAGCACTCTGTTCCCTTGATTTCGGTGGCTATTAGCACTCTGTTCCCTTGGTTTTGGTGGCTATTAGCACTCTGTTCCCTTGGTTTCGGTGGGTATTAGCACTCTGTTCCCTTGGTTTTGGTGGCTATTAGCACTCTGTTCCCTTGGTTTCGGTGGCTATTAGCACTCTGTTCCCTTGGTTTCGGTGGCTATTAGCACTCTGTTCCCTTGGTTTCGGTGGCTATTAGCACTCTGTTCCCTTGGTTTCGGTGGCTATTAGCACTCTGTTCCCTTGGTTTCGGTGGCTATTAGCACTCTGTTCCCTTGGTTTCGGTGGCTATTAGCACTCTGTTACCTTGGTTTCGGTGGCTATTAGCACTCTGTTCCCTTGGTTTCGGTGGCTATTAGCACTCTGTTCATTTGGTTTCGGTGGCTATTAGCACTCTGTCCCCTTGGTTTCGGTGGCTATTAGCACTCTGTTCCCTTGGTTTCGGTGGCTATTAGCACTCTGTTCCCTTGGTTTCGGTGGCTATTATCACTCTGTTCCCTTGGTTTCGGTGGCTATTAGCACTCTGTTCCCTTGGTTTCGGTGGCTATTAGCACTCTGTTCCCTTGGTTTCTCTAACTCATCTTTCATTCCCTCGCGCCACATATAAACATGTCCTACTTGCTACGTATTTTAGCTTTCATAAAGGCTCATGTGGACTCGAAACATTAGCTCTTTTCTCTCCCTACATCTGTTGCCAGAGCTGCTGAGATTTTCCAGCATTTTCTCTTTTCGTTTCTGCCACCACGCTCCCTCTTTCCCCCGGACCGTCACTTTCCTCACCAGCGGTCTTCACACTGAAAGGATCAAACCCTCTATTTGCACCAAGTCCAGCATGATTCCAGCACAGCAACATCTTCTGCTCTCTCCAAACACCCCCGCCACACATCTCCACCCCCTCCCCCACACACACACACACATACAGTTATTTGCATTCTGTAGGTTCCGTTCCTCCTTTATAACTTTGCCCACTCATCCATCGCACCAAACCCACCTTCCGTCCCCGTGCCCCTTCGATTGCAGCCGCAGATTGTGAAACAGCTGCTCATTTACCCCGTACCCGGTTCATGATTCTCGGCAGCAACTCTCCTTTCAGGCAAAGCAGCCATTCACTTTTGCAGCCTGCTATTTGACCGACCCCATTCACTGCTTCCAATAGAGTCTCCTGTGCCTTGGAGGTACTAACCGAAGACATGGTGACCGCTTTGCAGAACACCTTCACGCAGCCCCAAGAATGGCCCAACCTTCCTCTCGCCTGTCATTGTCACTCAGCACCTTGCTCTGCTGCCCACGTGCCTGTGCTAGCCTGCTGCAAGGATCGAGTGAAGCCCATGTCTGATGGAAAAAGTCAGTCGCTGACAATTAAAACAGTCGCCCTGGTGTGAGAAACTGCTAACTTAAAATCGTTTTTCTCGCGGAACCACATCGAAATGCGTAACTGATTTTTGTTTCCTGCTACATTTGATACACTGAGGCTGGCGGCCTGACTGTTCTGGTGAGAAAATGCAAGTTGACCCATTAGCCCGCCTGCAGTTGGCAGGGACCGAAGAGATGGGCAGCTTCAATCTTTCCACCTCAACACATGAATGTGAGCACATTTTCCATGCCAGTATCTGAGGGCTCGTGTATTAGTCTGGAGCTGAACGTTGTGTAATAATCAGCCAGCTTCCCACTTCAGATCTTACGTTGCAGAGACGGTAACTGATAAAGCAATCGAAGATGGTTGGGCGACAGAGGGTCTGTGGCTATTTCCTGGAATATCCTGCCTGACAGTGAGGTGAAAGTAGATTCCATCATGACTTCAAGAGCAAATTCTGTGCAATCTCAAAGCATTCCTACAGGGCATGCACGGCGATGGGCGAAGTGCTTGAAAATCGGGTTAGAATGAGTCGGTGGAAGTGTTTGAATGGCGCATTCACAATGGGCCGAAGGGCCTTTTGTATGGTATGTGATTCTGTGACGCTATGTATACAGAAGGTAGCCATTTCGCCATTCGAGTATTCACCAACCTTCCGAAAGAGAACTGTACCTCGGTCCATTCATCGCGCCTCCCGACCCCTATCTCCATAGCCTAATGTGCACATCTCTGGACACTAAAGGCCAATTTAACATGGCCAATCTGCCTAACCATCGCCACCTAATACCCCTGCTGTACCTGTTTGGGGAGAGTCAGAGGGGGATGGATTGTCTGCTGAGATTGAAAGGCCCAGTGCGACACATGATCTTAACCTGACGTCTCTCTGCCTCCGAATTATTCAACACTGGGTCGGAATGTGTACGCCACCGGAAGCACCGGGAGCAAACACATGTCGGTGTTGGTTAAACCCAACTCTTCAGTTCGCCCTGGTGCCCCTTTGACACACCAGGTGAGAGGTGAGTTTGGAATCCCTGTTGTGTTATGAGTCATGGGCAACGTCCAATCTCAGGATCACTTTTTATTTGTTCCAAGGACTTTTCACCTTGGACAGCATCATGCTTTCAATGCTCACCTGGTCAACGGCCATCATTGAGATTTACCTCAACAGGTTAGAAATGTGACGTTGATTCCTGAATCCAGATGCTGACATTTCCACCGTTTCGGCGTCAAGAGCACCACGGTAGCACAGCGGCTAGCACTGTTGCTTCACAGCGCCAGGGTCCCGAGTTCGATTCCCGGCTTGGGTCACGGTGTGCACGGAGTGGGAACACTCTCCCTGTGTCTGCGTGGGTTTCGTATGGGTCCAGCTTCCTCCCACTGGACCCGGAAAACGTCAATAAACGTACTGTTCGGTAGTTTGGACATCTTTAATTCTCCCTCTGTGTACCTGAAGGGCGCCGGAATTTGACGACTACGGGCTTTTCACAGTACCGTCAGTGCAGTGTTAATGTAAGTCTACGTGTGACAATAAAGATTAGTATTATTATCACCGTTTGTGCATTGGTGCTTGTCCACAGTTGGCAATAGAAGAATATTAAATGGACAGTTTGATTGGATGAAATCATCATTTGGATTTACAAAGTGTTACTCGGGCTGGGAAATTGAACTTGCAGGGGGGCACTGCCTCACTCCGCCAGGAACCCGGGTTCAATTCTGGCCATGGGCGACTGATTCTGGAGTCCGTATGTTCTCCCCGTGTCTGCGTGGGGTTTCCTCCAGGTCCAGTTTTTTCACACAGTCCAAAGATGTGCGAGTTAGGTGGATTGGCCACAGTGTCCGGGGATGTGCAGGTTAGGTTGTAGGATCACGGGGATAGGGTGGAGTGGACGGGGGTGTAGATATGGGTACAGCGCTCATCCAAAGTGTCGCCTCTTGGTTCGCACCCCTGCCTGCGTCCGACACACAGATAAAACGCAAGACGGTTGCCGACCGTTTCCCCATGTTCAGATTTGACCGCGGATCGTCAACCCAAGCAACGCAAGATGGCCACCCACCTTCATTTGCAGGATGGCACATCAGGGTGAGGCTGGCTGGTGTTGGGCAGTTTCACCAGCAGTGGACGTGCGGTTCGGGGGAAGGGAGATGACGCGTGGGCTGGTTTTCCTCTCAGGATTTAATAATCGGACGAAAGGGAATTTTCAGCACATTCTTCAACTGCTGTCTGAACTGAGTCTGTGTCACGGCGTAAATCGCAGTGTTTGTGCAGCAACTCAAGAGCTGCAACATGAAGCCCAGTTCCATAACATAATAATCTATCCATACAGACTTATACCCCAGAAACCACATCCGACCCCATATAGAAAAAAACATTAATGTTGACCATAACAGGATGAAATTAGCCGAAATAATAAATAGTAAAATGATTGATTTCCTCCGGTTCTCCATCTCTGGGTCTTTGGATCTGTCTCCACTGCTGTGAGCCCGGAGTCTCCTGCGGGCCCTGCTGCTCAGGACAATGTGTCTGACGGTGAGAACATTGAGCAGCAGAATCAGGACAAATGGAACACCCGGGGTTAGAATGTTGTGGAGAAACTCGATTATTCCCCAGACACGAGATTTCTGAACATCATCTGTGACATCACAAAACAAGGGGGCGTTCCACAGCGAATACCAACCAGTGAACATAAAATACCAGAAAGTGTTCTTCAAACAGCTCAGCGCAGCCACTGTTCCCAGAACCACAGCCGCCGCCTTCTCGCTGCAATATTTACTTTTCAGCCTCGTGCAACAAATGGCCACAAATCGATCGAAGGTAAAAGTGACGGTGAACCAGACAGAACAGTCAGTGGCTGCATAAAGCAGGACGGCGTGGATATTACACACGGGGATGGACCACAGGAAATAAAACTGTTCCCGAAAAACAACGGGAATGTGTCTCAATATCAGGTCGAGAATAACGACCAGCAGATCCCCCACTGCCATGGCCAACAGGTAACAAGTCACACATTTGGACAGTCCACACATTTTTCTCTGCAGGATAACAATTGTGATGAGGTTCACTGTGAGGAAGGGAAATAAACAATTATATGATACATCAGGCTGCGGAACACAATCAGTTTCATTGAGGTGGTATTGACAAAGGCTGACAGAGAAACAGAAATACACACACTCACACACACAGATACAAATACAGACTCTGACAGAGAGAGACATAAATACACACACTGACAGATACAGAGACACAAGTACAAACACCCAGACACAAGGAAACACAAATACACAATTTCAGACAGACACAAACGCAGTCACACAAAACCATACGCACACCCAGAGGCAACCACACACACAGTCACACAAAACAGCACATACCCAAACACAGTCACACACAGTCACACAGACACATTCACACACCCACACACACCAACGCACAAAGACCCTCACGAATATTAACACGCACTCACAAACATTCGTACAAACGCATTCACAACCTCACACTCACACAAAAACAATTCACTCACATTTACGAATGCACCAACACAAACACACATCAACCCCACACACATATAGCCACACACAGATACCATCAAATACACTCGCCCACACGCACCCACAAAAAGCACTTCCACATGCCATGCACACGCACTCATACCCAGCCATTCACACACAGAGACACCCACACATACATGCTAATACACAGCCCTTTACGCACAGTCATGCAGTCACAAATTCACATCAATACGTACTCACCCAAACACACACACACACACACACACACACATACAAACCCTCATCGACATCCACATACACAAACGCACACAAACCCTGACACACACGGATTCACACACACTTGACGACTGTGATATAAAATAGTTACTTTAGAGATATTAGTTACTGTAATGTAGAGATAGGCCAGTCTCATCCTGGTGAGTTCACAGACAAAGGATTTCAGACCGCATGGCAAAACAAGGAAGAGGTGTGTCCAGCCACGGAGGGGAAAAGGATGCTGGGTAATAGGGGGCCAGAGGAAGGGATTGGAAGTGAGCCAATTAGGATGTATGGCCAGGTCAGGAGGGGTATAGGATGACCTCTGGGAATCGTGTATGTGAAACTTGATGCCATTTGTGTTATTAGTAGAGATCCCTTTGTCCTACAGACTCATTTGATTCCCGAGGTGTAAGAAGCAAGATGTGCTTTGTACCGCTGTGAATTGAGAAAGACTTGCAAGTCAAATAAAATAACTAATGCTGTACCTGCAAATCCACCTCGACTTTTATTGAGGCCAGACTGACGGGTAAAGAAATTTGGGATTTGTCACACTCACACCCACAAAATGACTCAATCACTCCTCCGAATACACACACACACAAGCAATCAGAAAGAAACCCCATCTCGCATTAATTTTTATTATTGTCACAAATAGTTTTGGATTAAGACTGCAATTAAGTACTGTGAAATGCGCTCGTCGCCACACTCCGGCGCCTGTTCGGGTACACTGAGGGGGAATTCAGATTATCCAAATGACCTAACAAGCCTTGTGGGAGGAAACCGGAGCACCCGGAGGAAACCCACGCAGACACATGGAGAACGTGCAGACTCCGCACAGGCAGTGACCCAAGCCGGGAATCGAACCTGGGACCGTGGCGCTATGAGGTAACGGTGCTACGCACGGTCCTACCGTGCCTCCCAGACTCTCACCCTCACACCCGCATCCACAGACAGCATCACACATACCCGCAGACATACCCACACAAACACACGACTCGCACAGAGGTACACTCACGCACACACACATCCAGGCACACTCAAATACACAGACCCATAACCATACACATGCAGTCGCACATCCAAAGAAGCAGCCGCAACCACACCCTCACACGCACCCACACGCATACACGCCCTCACACACATAAACTCACACACGTACAAACCTAACCACTCACACTTACAAATACACGCCCACAGACACACACACTCACACACAACACCACACACATACCGCCACACATTAACGCCAATATATACATTCACGTATACACACAACTACACACAGCCGCTCACAGAAACACCATCAACACACACACATACCACACACAATTTTCCACACACGCACACGTGACTCACACATCCACGCACCCACACACAGGTGCATACACATATGCACATACCCATACACAAAGCCATACCCAAACACACACAGTCACACGTCCCCACACAACCACACTCACACATACCCACCCGCACATATAAACACACACACATCCGTACCCACAAACACATTACCAAACACAGATCCACTTACATGTATCCATACAACCACAGAAACACACACATGCATTGTCACACAAATAAAACACACACATACACCCGTCTGCATAAACACAATGCCCAGACACTAGCAGACACACATAAACCTATGCAAACACACGCACTCGTAAACACATCCACCCGCAAACACCCACACGCCCTCACACACAGGCACACACACCACCAAACACCGCCTGAATCAGGGGTAACCAAGAAGATAGATGACGGCAGTGTAGGCCACGTTGTCTACATGGAACTTTGCAAGGCCGTTGACAAAGAAGCGCTTGGTAGGTTGTTGCACAAGGTTAAATCTCACGGGATCCACGGTGAGGTAGCGAATTGGATACAAAACTAGCTTGCCAACTGAAAACTGAGGCTGGTTGTAGAGGGTTGTTGTTTTTTTTCAAACTGCAGGCCTGTGACCTCAGAGATCAGTGCTGGGACCACTGTTATTTGTTATTCATATTATTGATTTGGGCGAGTATTTTGTAGGCATGGTTAATAAGTTTGCAAGTGGCACAGTGGACGATGAAGAAGGCTATATTATATTTGATTGAAACGGGATCTTGTTTAATTGGGCCAAAGGACCGATGAATGGCAGATGGAGTTTACTTCGGATAAATGTGAGGTGATGCATTTTGGTAGATCTAATTGGGGCACGACATGCATATTTAATGGTAGGGGGTTGGGAAGAGTTAGAGACCAAAGAGATCTAGGAGTAAAGGTTCAAAGCTCCTTGAATGTGGTGTCAAAGGTGGACAGGGTGGTGAAGAAGACACTCGGCACGCTTAATTTCATTGGTCGGAGCATGAATGCACGCGTTGGGATGTCATGTTGAAGTTATATTAGACATTAGTTAAACCATAATTGGACTAGGGTCGACAGTTCTAGTCACCCTACGAGAGAAAGGATTTATTAAACAAGAAACATTTACTAGGATGCTACCGAGACTTGATTGCTTGTGCTATTAGAGGAGGCTGGATAGATTGTGCCTTTTTACCTGCAGCGTAGGAGGCTTAGCGTTGAACTTGGGAGTGATGATATCCCATAGAAGCAGTTCAGGGAGTTAGATCGTAAACTAAACAGCACGAGCTCTTGGGTTGTGATCTCAGGATTATTCCCTGTGCCACGTGCCAGTGAGGCTTGAAATAGGACGATCGTGCACCTAAACACCTAAAATAACTGGTGGTGTAGGAGGGAGGGTTTCAGATATCTGCACGATTGGGATCTCTTCTCGGGCAGGTGGGACCTGGCCAAGAAGGTAAGGTTGCATCTGAACAGGGAGGCACCAATATACTGTCTGGGGGGTTTGCTCCAGTCACTCGGGAGGATCAAAATTGGTATTGTGGGGATTAGTGAGGAATGAAGTTAAATCGATAGCAAGGAGCGATACAGTTTCAGAAGGCATAGAATCTCTATGGGCAGAGTTGAAGAATCACAAAGGTGAAAAGACCCTGATGGGAGGAATGTACAGCCCTCCTATCTGTAGCCAGGATGTGGGACAGAAAATAAATCAGGAAATAGAAAAGGCATGTAAAACAGGTAATATTACAATAATCATGGGGGATATGAATATGCAGGTGGACTGGAAGAATCAGGTTTGCAGTGGATTTCATCAAAAGGAATTTGTGGGATGACTAAGGGATGTTTTTTGGAGCAGCTTGCGACAGAGCTTACAGGGAACAGGCAATTCTGGCTTTATTGATGTGCAATGAGGCATACTTGATTAGGGAACTTAAGGTGAAGGAACCCTCCGGGAGCAGTGACTAAAATAGAATAGAATTTACCCTGAAGTTTGAGAGGGAGAAGCTGGAATCAGATGTCATGGTATTACAATTAAATATGGGTAACTACCAATTAGGGAGGAGCTGGCCACAGTTCATTGAAAAAGGAGCAAAGCAGGGAAGACAGTGGAACAGCTATAGAGGTTGTTTTTAGGGGTTATTCGGGAGGCGCAACAGAAGTTCATATCGAGGAAGAGGAATCATGCTAAGGGGAGGACAAGGCATCGAAGGCTGACTAGGGAAGTCAAGGACAGCATCATAGCAAAATAAAAAGCATTCAACGTGGCAAACTTTAGTGGGGAGCCAGTCGACTGGAAAACCATTAAAAGCGAGCAGAGGAAACTATAAAAATAATCGTGGGGGGTAGGGGGAGAAGATGACATATGAGTGCAAGCTAGCTAACAACAGAGAAGATGATATATGTGGTGTATATGGATTTCAGTAAAGCGTTTGATAAGGTTCCCCACGGTAGGCTATTGCAGAAAATACGGAGGCTGGGGATTGAGGGTGATTTAGAGATGTGGATCAGAAATTGGCTAGCTGAAAGAAGACAGAGGGTGGTGGTTGATGGGAAATGTTCAGAATGGAGTACAGTCACAAGTGCAGTACCACAAGGATCTGTTCTGGGGCCGTTGCTGTTTGTCATTTTTATCAATGACCTAGAGGAAGGCGCAGAAGGGTGGGTGAGTAAATTTGCAGACGATACTAAAGTCGGTGGTGTTGTTGATAGTGTGGAAGGATGTAGCAGGTTACAGAGGGATATAGATAAGCTGCAGAGCTGGGCTGAGAGGTGGCAAATGGAGTTTAATGTAGAGAAGTGTGAGGTGATTCACTTTGGAAGGAATAACAGGAATGCGGAATATTTGGCTAATGGTAAAGTTCTTGAAAGTGTGGATGAGCAGAGGGATCTAGGTGTCCATGTACATAGATCCCTGAAAGTTGCCACCCAGGTTGATAGGGTTGTGAAGAAGGCCTATGGAGTGTTGGCCTTTATTGGTAGAGGGATTGAGTTCCGGAGCCGGGAGGTCATGTTGTAGCTGTACAGAACTCTGGTACGGCCGCATTTGGAGTATTGCGTACAGTTCTGGTCACCGCATTATAGGAAGGACGTGGAGGCTTTGGAGCGGGTGCAGAGGAGATTTACCAGGATGTTGCCTGGTATGGAGGGAAAATCTTATGAGGAAAGGCTGATGGACTTGAGGTTGTTTTCGTTGGAGAGAGGAAGGTTAAGAGGAGACTTAATAGAGGCATACAAAATGATCAGGGGGTTGGATAGGGTGGACAGTGAGAGCCTTCTCCCGCGGATGGAAATGGCTGGCACGAGGGGACATAACTTTAAACTGAGGGGTAATAGATATAGGTCAGAGGTCAGAGGTAGGTTCTTTACGCAAAGAGTAGTGAGGCCGTGGAATGCCCTACCTGCTACAGTAGTGAACTCGCCAACATTGAGGGCATTTAAAAGTTTATTGGATAAACATATGGATGATAATGGCATAGTGTAGGTTAGATGGCTTTTGTTTCGGTGCAACATCGTGGGCCGAAGGGCCTGTACTGTGCTGTATTGTTCTATGTTCTATGTTCTATGATAGGAAGAGTATATTTTAATCATATAAAAGGTAAGAGAGAGGCAAATAGACAATGGACCGTTGGAAAATGTCGCTGGAGAAGTAATAATAGGAGACAAAGGAATGGCAGAACAAGTAATTTGCATCAGTCTTCACGGTGGAAGACGCCAGTGCTCCAGGATAATCAGAGGTGAGTGCAGTGGCCATGAATAAGGATAGACTACACCCCAGGCTTCTCACAGAGATAGCTGAGGAGACTGTGGAGGTACTGGAGGTTATCTGTCAGGAATCACTGGAGACAGGAAGGTCCCAGAGAACTGAAACGCGGCTAATGTAACACCACTGTTTAGGAAGGGAGGGAGGCAGAAGCCGGAAAATTATAGACCAATCAGCCTGACTTCGGTCATTGGTATGGTTTTAGAGCCCATTATTACAGATGAGATTCCGAGGGCAGCACGGTGGTTCAGTGGTTAGCATTGCAATCTCCCGGCGCCGAGGTCCCAGGTTCGATCCCAGCTCCGGATCACTGTCCATAAGACATAGGAGCGGAAGTAAGGCCATTCGGCCCATCGAGTCCACTCCACCATTCAATCATGGCTGATTTCAACTCCATTTACCCGCTCTCTCTCTCCATAGCCCTTAATTCCTCGAGAAATCAAGAATTTATCAACTTCGGTCTTAAAGACACTCAACGTCCCGGCCTCCACCGCCCTCTGTGGCAATGAATTCCACAGACCCACCACTCTCTGGCTGAAGAAATTTCTCCTCATCTCTGTTCTAAAGTGACTCCCTTTTATTCTGAGGCTGTGCCCCCGGGTCCTAGTCTCCTCTGCTAATGGAAATAACTTCCCTACGTCCACCCTATCTAAGCCATTCGTTATCTTGTAAGTTTCTATTAGATCTCCCCTCAACCTCCTAAGCTCCAATGAATATAATCCCAGGATCCTCAGACGTTCATCATATGTTAGGCCTACCATTCCTGGGATCATCCGTGTTAATCTCCGCTGGACCCGCTCCAGTGCCAGTATGTCCTTCCTGAGATGTGGGGCCCAAAATTGCTCACAGTATTCTAAATGGGACCTAACTAATGCTTTATAAAGCTTCAGAAGTACAACTCTGCTTTTATATTCCAAGCCTCTTGAGATAAATGACAACATTGCATTTGCTTTCTTAATTACGGACTCAACCTGCAAGTTTACCTTTAGAGAATCCTGGACTAGGTCTCCCAAGTCCCTTTGCACTTCAGCATTATGAATTTTGTCACCGTTTAGAAAATAGTCCATGCCTCATTCCTTTTTTCCAAAGTGCAAGACCTCGCACTTGCCCACGTTGAATTTCATCAGCCATTTATTGGACCACTCTCCTAAACTGTCTAAATCTTTCTCCAGCCTCCCCACCTCCTCCATACTACCTGCCCCTCCGCCTATCTTTGTATCATCGGCAAACTTAGCCAGAATGCCCCCAGTCCCGTCATCTAGATCGTTAATATATAAAGAGAACAGCTGTGGCCCCAACACTGAACCCTGCGGGACACCACTCGTCACCGGTTGCCATTCCGAAAAAGAACCTTTTATCCCAACTCTCTGTCTTCTGCCTGACAGCCAATCGTCAATCCATGTTAGTACCTTGCCTTGAATACCATGGGCCCTTATTTTACTCAGCAGTCTCCCGTGAGGCACCTTATCAAAGGCCTTTTGGAAGTCAAGATAGATAACATCTATTGGCTCTCCTTGGTCTAACCTATTTGTTATCTCTTCAAAGAACTCTAACAGGTTTGTCAGGCACGACCTCCCCTTACTAAATCCATGCTGACTTGTCCTAATCCGACCCTGCACTTCCAAGAATTTAGAAATCTCATTCTTAACAATGGATTCTAGAATCTTGCCAACAACCGAGGTTAGGCTAATTGGCCTATAATTTTCCATCTTTTTTCTTGTTCCCTTCTTGAACAGGGGGGTTACAACAGCGATTTTCGAATCCTCTGGGACTTTCCCTGACTCCAGTGACTTTTGAAAGATCATAACTAACGCCTCCACTATTTCTTCAGCTATCTCCTTTAGATGTAGCCCATCTGGGCGCGGAGATTTATCAATTTTTAGACCTCTTAGTTTCTCTAGCACTTTCTCCTTTGTGATGGCTACCATATTCAACTCTGCCCCCTGACTGTCCTGAATTGTTGGGATATTACTCATGTCTTCTACTGTGAAGACTGACGCAAAGTACTAATTTAGTTCCTCAGCTATTTCCTTGTCTCCCATCACTAGATTACCAGCGTCATTTTGGAGTGACCCAACTTTTGCCTCCCGTTTGTTTTTCATGTATTTAAAGAAACTTTTACTATCATTCCTAATGTTACTGGCTAGCCTACCTTCATATTTGTTCCACTCTTTCCTTATTTCTCTCTTTGTTATCCTCTGTTTGTTTTTGTAGACTTCCCAATCTTCTGACTTCCCACTACTCTTTGCCACATTATAGGCTTTCTCTTTTGCTTTGATGCATTCCCTAACTTCCTTTGTCAGCCATGGCTGCCTAATCCCCCCTCTGATAACCTTTCTTTTCTTTGGGATGAACCTCTGTACTGTGTCCTCAATTACCCCCAGAAACTCCTGCCATTGCTGTTCTACTATCTTTCCCACTAGGCTCTGCTCCCAGTCGATTTTCGTCAGTTCCTCCCTCATGCCCCTGTAGGTACCTTTATTTAACCGTAACACCTTTACATCTGATTCTACCTTCTTTCTTTCAAATTGGAGATTGATTTCTACCATATTATGATCACTGCCTCCTAAGTCTTCCCTTACTTTAAGATCTTTAATCAAGTCTGGCTCATTACATAACACTAAGTCCAGAATGGCCTGTTCCCTCGTGGGCTCCATCACAAGCTGTTCCAAAAAGCCCTCCTGTAAACATTCAATGAATTCCCTTTCCTTGGGTCCACTGGCAGCATTATTTACCCAGTCCACCTGCATATCCACTGTCAGTGTGGAGTTTGCACGTTCTCCCCGTGTTTGAGTATGTTTTGCCCCACAACACAAAGGTGTACAAGGTAAGTGGATTGAACATGCTAAATTGCCCCTTAAATTGGAAAAAAAAATGAATTGGGCACTCTAAATGTATTTTTTAAAAAGATGAGATTGCGGAGTACTTGGAACTGCCTGATAAAACAGGACTGTAAGCAAGGCTTCATCAAGGGGAGGTCATGTCTGACAAATCAGTTAGAGTTCTTTGAGGAGCTAACAAGGAAGGTGGACAAAGGAGAACCAGTGGATGTGATTTATTTAGATTTTCAGAAGGCCTTTGACGATATGTCTCACAGGGGACTGTTAAATAAATTAATGCTCCATGGTGTTGCGGGTAGGGTTCTGGCATGCAAAGAGGATTGGTTAACTGGCAGAAGGCAGAGAGTGGGTATAAATGCATCTTTTTGAGGGTGGCAGTGAGCGAATAATGTTGTGCCTCAGGTGACTGTGCAGGGACCACAACGTTTCCTAATATATGTTAAAGATCTGGAAGGAGGAACTGAAGGCGCTGTTGCTCAGTTTGCAGATTATACAATGGTCTGTGGAGCGACAGGTAGTATTCAGGAAGCAGGGGGGCTGCAGAAGGACTTGGACAGGCCACGGGAGTGGGAAAAGAAGTGGCAAATGGAAAACAATGTGGAAAAGTGTGAGGTCATGCACTTTGGAAAAAGAAATTGAGGCATAGACTATTTATTAAATGGGGAAATGCTGAGGAAATCAGCAGCACAAAGGACTTGGGAGTCCATATTCACGCTTCTCTTAAGGTTAATGTGCAGGTTTAGTCGACAGTAGGAAGGGAAATGTAATGTTAGCATTCATGTCAAGAGGGCTAAAATAAAAGGCCAGGATGCACTTTTGAGGCTGTGTAAGGCTCTGGTCAGACTCCATTTGGAGTATAGTGAGCAGTTTTGGGCTCCGTACGTAAGGAAGAATGTGCTGGCCTTGGAAACGGTCCAGAGGAGGTTCACAAGAATAATCCCTTGAAAGACGAGGTTGCCGTTTAAGCAACTGTTGAGGAGTCTGGGTCTGTACTCGATGGAGTGAAGGATGAGGGGGGATCTTATTGTCAGCATATGGGATACTGCGCGGGTGGAGTGGACGCACAGAGCAAGTTTCCACTTGTAGGAAACACTAGAAGCAGAGGGCACAATCTCAGACTAAAGGGACAATCCTTTAACGCAGATATATGGAGAAATGTCTTCAGGCAGATTGTGATGAAGCTGTGGAGCTCTGCCTCAGAAGACTGTGGCGGACAAATAACTGAATATCTTTACGCCAGAGATAGTTGGGTTGTTGGTTAATAAGGGGATCCGGGGTTGTGGGGCGAAGGCAGGGGTTGGGGATGAGAAAAATATCAGCCATGATATCATGTCGGAGCGGAGTAATGGGCCGAGTGGCCTAATTCTTCTCCTCTGTCTTCTGGCCTTATGGTCTTATATCCATGGACCGTGCATAAGAACACGAGAGAGTGTTCCTCGCATTGCTGAACCTCAGAGTGTTGACACAGATGCCCAGTGGACCAACGCACACTAAGTTTCAAAAACATGTGTCAGAGCTGCTGAAAGCTTTTGTCCAACATGGAGCTCCACACGGGAGGCGGCGGGAACTAAAGCCTGAGGATTTCATGTTTTCTGAACTCTGTCACACCAGAACCAGTGACTCCATGGAGGCCAAAATCAAACCCATGGAGAGATAATGACGGACAGAAATTCACTTTTGACTGGGATTTGGACACATGGTTAAAGGGGACACGTTGAGGAAATCTGGCAAAGTGGAATGTGTTAAATTGGATGTGGAATTGACAGACAAGAATGGGGAAATTGTAATTCAGGGACTGCGAGATTGATGTAAACAAGCTGGTTTGTATCACATTCAGAAGTTGCCTCGCGTTCATAGTATCGTCATAGGGTCAGAGAATTTATAGTGCAGCAGGAGGCTATTCGGCCCATCGAGTCTGCATCGACTCTTGGAAAGAGCACCCGACTTAAGCCCACACCTCCACCCTGTCCCCGGAACCCCACCTAACCTTTTTGGAAGCGAAGGGCAATTTAGCGTGGCCAATACTCGTTGACTGTACATCGTTGGCCTGTGGTAGGAAACCTGAGCAGCCGGCGGGAACCCACGCAGAAACGGGGAGAAACGTGCAGGCTCCGTACTGGCAGTGACCCAAGCCGGGAATTCAACCGGGGACTCTGGAACTGTAAAGCAACAGTGCTAGCCACTGCGTTATCGTACCGCCCATTACCTGACCAAACAAGATACAACGCGAGTCAAAGTCTGTCCAGCACGGGGAGACGGCCAGGCCACACTGGAAGTGATCAGCAGTGTGGATGCAACATTTATGGATCGAGATTTCCGCGGCACAGGGCAAGAGGGGCTGTATCAGAGAAAACTGGTGCCAGTGAGATATAGGGGGAGGGGTTGGAGACGGGGTATTATGGGGATCGGGATCTTTTCAGGCTCTGCTTCAACGTGAACAAACAGAAACGTTTTGGGACATGGACAGAGTTGGACAATCAGACTGACACAGCCATGTGATTGGTTCAGAGCAGTGAGCAACTTAAGGCTTTCAGAACGGCTGGTGATGGAGGTCAGTCAGCACAAGGGTGATGAGTGAAGGGGACTTTGTCAGAGATTCGGAGACGGACAGCAGAGTTTGAGATGACCTTTAATTCTGCAGCGTTGTAACTGGGAGTCTGGTCAGCTGTGAATTGGAATAGTTGAATCTGGAATTCACATTGAGAGCTGGGGAAAGCCAGAGGATGATATTCTGGAGGTGACAGTAGACATTATTGTTAATAAGGTGGATATGGGGTCATAAATCTTCTCAGGTTTAAAGGGTAACAGAGGTGATAATTAGTGTGGGCCAGCCTCAGGTACAGGAAGGGGGCCAGTCCACAGGGAGCAGAGTATATGCTGGGAACTGAAGTCTCTGTCCATGTTCTCGTGACTTTTTCAACAGGGAGAATAATACATCATAAAGTCGATTCCAAATATAACAGCAGCATAGAGACACTTAGCAGCAATTCCACTGGACGTCAGACGAGAGAGTGAAGTCTAAAACATTACAACAGTTACCAGTGTTTTGCAGAGTTAGCTGTGAAGAAGGCCTATGGAGTGTTGGCCTTTATTGGTAGAGGGATTGAGTTCCGGAGTCAGGAGGTCATGTTGCAGCTGTACAGAACTCTGGTACGGCCGCATTTGGAGTATTGCGTAAAGTTCTGGTCACTGCATTACAGGAAGGATGTGGAGGCTTTGGAACGCGTGCAGAGGAGATTTACCAGGATGTTGCCTGGTATGGAGGGAAAATCTGATGAGGAAAGGCTGATGGACTTGAGGTTGTTTTCGTTGGAGAGAAGAAGGTTAAGAGGAGACTTAATAGAGGCATACAAAATGATCAGGGGGTTGGATAGGGTGGACAGTGAGAGCCTTCTCCCGCGGATGGAAATGGCTAGCACGAGGGGACATAGCTTTAAACTGAGGGGTAATAGATATAGGACAGAGGTCAGAGGTAGGTTCTTTACGCAAAGAGTGGTGAGGCCGTGGAATGCCCTACCTGCAACAGTAGTGAACTCGCCAACATTGAGGGCATTTAAAAGTTTATTGGATAAACATATGGATGATAATGGCATAGTGTAGGTTAGATGGCTTTTGTTTCGGTGCAACATCGTGGGCCGAAGGGCCTGTACTGCGCTGTATCGTTCTATGTTCTATGTTCTATGAAACAACAGCAGCAAACTGGGTGGAGTTAATGACAAGTTCAATAATACAGTTAAACAGGGTTTACAGAATTAATGTCTGGACAGGGAGACTTACCAGGGACACCAACAGTAGCCAGGATCGGATAGTATCCCGCTTGAATAATCCAGAGTACACATTGAATCCTGAATGATAATAAAATCCCATCTTGAGAAATGAAGAAAAGACCCATGGATAAAGCCCTGTCCATTGCTGTAATGTTCCGATCGATTGTTCGCAGATTCGGATCCATTGCTGGAATATCCCACTCGATCGATCTCGGATTCTGATCCCACCTCCCGGTCTCTCTGAAGCCGCTGATCCCTGTCAGTGTTGGAGTTGATGCTCCCGCTGACAGTCTGGATAACTCATAGAAATGAACCGCTTTTAATGGAAGAGGGACATTCTCCAGTGACACAATCAGAATCCATGGAGACTGACATTAATTGCAGTCACTGAACAAACAGGGTATGTTAACCCCTTCCGATCCAACACTTATTATACACAATGAATACACGATTAACCGGGTCCAGACTGGCTGTGAGTGAGTCAGATTTGCTTGGATTTGTTTATTGCCACGTGTACTGAGGTATTGCGGGAAGTATTGTTCGGAGTCCAGTCCAGACAGATCATGCATAAAAAATAATCATAGGGTAAAGATAAATACACAATGTAAATATACAGACACAGGCATCGGGTGCAGCACACGGGAGGTTAGTACTACTCAGTAGAGTAGATGAGTGAAGATATCATATCAGTCCATAAGAGTGTCATTCAGCAATCTGGTAACTGCGGGCAAGAAGATGTCTTTGAATCTGTTAGTGCGTGTCCTCAGACTTTTGTATCTCCTGCCTGATGGCACACGTTGGAAGAGGTTACAGAGGGACATAGATAAGCTGCAGAGCTGGGCTGAGAGGTGGCAAATGGAGTTTAATGTAGAGAAATGTGAGGTGATTCACTTTGGAAGGAATAACAGGAATGCGGAATATTTGGCTAATGGTAAAGTTCTTGGAAGTGTGGATGAGCAGAGGGATCTCGGTGTCCATGTACATAGATCCCTGAAAGTTGCCACCCAGGTTGATAGGGTGGTGAAGAAGGCCTATGGAGTGTTGGCCTTTATTGGTAGAGGGATTGAGTTCCGGAGTCAGGAGGTCATGTTGCAGCTGTACAGAACTCTGGTACGGCCGCATTTGGAGTATTGCGTACAGTTCTGGTCACCGCATTACAGGAAGGATGTGGAGGCTTTGGAGCGGGTGCAGAGGAGATTTACCAGGATGTTGCCTGGTATGGAGGGAAAATCTTATGAGGAAAGGCTGATGGACTTGAGGTTGTTTTCGTTGGAGAGAAGAAGATTAAGAGGAGACTTAATAGAGGCATACAAAATGATCAGGGGGTTAGATAGGGTGGACAGTGAGAGCCTTCTCCCGCGGATGGATATGGCTGGCACGAGGGGACATAGCTTTAAACTGAGGTGTAATAGATGTAGGACAGAGGTCAGAGGTAGGTTCTTTACGCAAAGAGTGGTGAGGCCGTGGAATGCCCTACCTGCAACAGTAGTGAACTCGCCAACATTGAGGGCATTTAAAAGTTTATTGGATAAACATATGGATGATAATGGCATAGTGTAGGTTAGATGGCTTTTGTTTCGGTGCAACATCGTGGGCCGAAGGGCCTGCACTGCGCTGTATCGTTCTATGTTCTATGTTCTAAGAGTGAGTAAACCGGGTGGGACGCGTCTTTCATTCCGTTGCCCGCTTTCCCAAGGCAGCGGGAGGTATAGACAGTGTAAATGCATGGGACGCGGGTTCACGGAGCGGGCGGCGTTCACGTCTCTCTGCAGTTTCTTGTGGTCTTGGACGAGCAGTTGCCATTCCAGGTTTTGATTCAGCCAGATAGGGTGTTTTCCATGTTGAATCTGTAGACATTGGTAAGAGTCAAGGTGGTACTTCTGAATTTCCTTAGATTCTTTAGGAGGTATAGGCGCTGTTGTGCTTTCTTGTTCGTAGCGTTAACGTGGGTGGGCCAGGACAGATAGTTGGTGATGTGCACACCTAGAAATTGAAGCTGTCAACCATCTCCAATTAGGCCCTACTGATGGAGAGAGTGGTGTGTACGACACTTCGATTCCTGAAGTCAATGACCAGCCCTTTTGTTTTTCTGACATTGAGGGATCGATTACTGTCGTTACACCACTCCCCTGGGTTTCCTCCCTCCCTCCTGTACTCTGATTCAAACTTATTCGATAACCGACCCACTACGGTCGGGTCATCAGCAAACTTGTTGACACACGTAGAGCCAAAGTTTCCCACACAGTCGTGTGTCTACAGCGGGGATAGTAGGAGGCTAAGTATGCAGCCTTGCGAGGCCTCGGTTCTGAGGAGTATCTTGAGGGAGGTGTTGATTATTCTTACTGATTGTGATCTCTGTGTCTTGAATCGAGGATCCAGTTGCAGATGAGGAGGCACGTCTTCGTTTCTAGAGCTTTGATATGAGCTTGGCTGGGATAATGTTGTTGAAGGTGGAGCAGTAGACAATGAATTGAAGTCTGCCATAGGAGTGCGTGTTGTCAAACTGCTCCACGGATAAGTGAAAGGCCAGGGAGATGGAGTCTGCTGTGACTGGTTGTCGCGGTATGCAATTTGCAGTGTATCAAGGCATTCTGGGAGCTAGAAAGGCCTTTAGTTCAGTATTACAACTGTGGTCCTCAGCACAGGCAATCAAGTTCAAACTGGCTTTCATAATGTATATGGTTATGCGGTGGGACATTGACCAATGCCATGATTCAGTCATGAAGGAGGGTCTTCCGGAGATATGGGAAGTTCAGTTAAAGGGCAGCACTTGAAGCCAGTGATGGAATGTTCCGGAATGTCTAATTAGATTATTCTGTTAGATCTGAGTCATGGTCCTTCCTGGAAACAGCTAAGTTCCTCTTTTCTCAACTGAAGTCTCTTCGATGTGAAAACTCGTCTTTCCACTCTGAGACTTAAGTGCTATTTCTGAATTCTTTAATACTGACCACATTCAAAACGTTGGCTTAATTTTTCAGTCTTTGTTATAGGAGTCAGTTCCTGGAAGACTCTGTGTTTGTTAGGAGCTGGTGAATTTATCAGTTACACAATCAAACGCCCCTCTTGAGAAAACCAGGCGGCGTTTTACCTCTGACAACCTGTATTAACTCCACTTCCTCATTCAGTGTGCTGGAGTTTAGCCCATCATTGATATAGAGGTCTGTAGAGTGGGAGGAGACTAATGAGAGGCAATGCTCTTTGTGCTCAGAATTTCCTTGTCATTTCTCACATATATTGATACATAGAAGTTGGAGGCAGGAGGAGGCCTTGTGGCCCTTCGAGCTTTCTCCGCCATTCATCCCGATTATGGCTGAACATCCGACTCAATAACCTAATCCTGCTTTCTCCCCAGAGCCTTTGATCCCATTATCCCCAAGCGCTATATCCAGCCGCCTCGTGAATATATTCAATGTTTTAGCATCAACTACCTCCTGTGGTAATGAATTCCACAGGCTCACCACTCTTTGTGTGAAGAAATGTCTCCTTATCTCTGTCCGAAATGGTTTACCCTGAATCCTCACACTGTGACCCCTGGTTCTGGACACACACATCATTGGTAACATCTTCCCTGCATCTACCCTGTCTAGTCCTGTAAGAATTTTATACGTCTAAGGACGGCATGTAGCGCAGTGGATAGCACTGGGACTCTAGCGCTGAGGACCCGGGTTCGAATCCCGGCCCTGGGTCACTGTCCGTCTGGAGTTTGCACATTCTCCCGTGCCTGCGTAGGTTTCGCCTCCACTACTCAAAGATGTGCAGGTTAGGTGGGTTGGCCACGCTTAATTGCCCCTTAATTAGAAAAATAATAATTGGATAGTATAAATTGATATAAAAAAACAAGAAGTGTTTTATCAGTCTCCATGAGATCCCCCCTCATTCTTCTGAACTCCAGAGAGAACAATCCCAACCTTGTCAATCTCTCCTCATATGTCCCGCCATCCCTGAAATCTGTCTGGTAAACCTTCGCTGCACTTCCTCGAGAGCAAAGAACATCCTTCCTCAGAGAAGGAGACCAAAAGTGCACACAATACTCCAGGTGTGGCCTCACCCATGCCCTGTTTAATTGCAACAACACTACCTACTTCTATACTCGAAACCTCTCGCAATGCAGACCAACATACATTTGGCCTTCTTTACCGTCTGCTGCACCTGCATGCTCACCTTCAGCGACTGGTGCACAAGGACACCCAAGTCCCGCTGCACACTCCCCTCTCCCAATATACAACTATTCACCTAGGCATTTGTCTTCCTGTTTTTGCTTCCACAATGAATAACCTCACACTTATCCAAATTATACTGCACCTGCCATTGATGTGCCCATTTCCCCAACCTGTCCAGATCCTGCTGCAGGATCCCTGCATTCTCATCACAGTTCATCCTCCCACCTTACTTGGTATCATCTGCAAACTTTGAGATGTTACATTTTGTTCCCTCATCCAAATTATTAATATATATTGTGAATAGCTGGGGTCCCAGCACCGATCCCTGTGGTACCCCACTGGTTACTGCCTGACAATTTGAAAAGGACCCATTAATCCCTACTCTTTGTTTACTCTCTGCCAACCCGTTTTCTATCCAACTCAATACACTTCCCCAATCCCACGTGCTTCAATCTTGTACAAAATCGCTTTTGCGGGACTTTGTCAAACGCCTGCTGAAAGTCCAAATCGACTGCATCCCCCTTGTCAAATGCACTGGTTGCCTGTTTAAAGAATTCGAACAGATTTGTCCAGCATGATTTTCCCTTCCTAAATCCATGCTGACTCTGACTGATCCTGACAGTGATTTCTAAGTGTTCCGCTATAAAGTCCTTGATAATGGATTCAAGCATTTTCCCCACTACCGATGTTGGCTTACTGGTCTATAATTCCCTGCTTTCTCTCACCCTCCCTTTTTGAATATCGGAGTGACGTGAGCTACCCTCCAATCTGAAGGGACAGTTCCAGAGTCTATAGAATCCCGGAACATGACCACCAATGCATCCAGTATTTCCAGAGCCACGTCCGTGGGGCAGCACGGGAGCATTGTGGATAGCACAATTGCTTCACAGCCCCAGGGTCCCAAGTTCGATTCCGGCTTGGGTCACTGCCTGTGTGGAGTCTGCACATCCTCCCCGTGTGTGCGTGGGTTTCCTCCGGGTGTTCTGGTTTCCTCCCACAGTCCAAAAATGTGCAGATTAGGTGGATTGGCCATGATAAATTGCCCTTAGTGTCCAAAATTGTCCTTAGTGTTGGGTGGGGTTCCTGGGTTATGGGGATAGGGTGGAGGTGTTAACTTTGGGTAGGGTGCTCTTTCCAAGAGCCGGTGCAGACTCGATGGGCCGAACGGCCTCCGTCTGGACTGTAAATTCTATGACAATCCGAAAGCACTCTGAGATGCAGATTCCTTCAATCCCATCGATTTCCCAGAACCATTTCTCTACTAATGTAGAGTTCGTCCCTCAGTTCTTCCCTCTCACTAAACCTTTCATTCTCCAACATTTCTGGTGTCTGATTTCCGACCTCTTTTGTGAAGACAGAACCAATTCCGTTGTTCAGCCATTTCGTTTTCCCTTTTTGTGCATCCCATGTTTCTGTCTGTAGGCATAGACTGTGGCAATTGAGACTGTATATCACAGTCTCAATTGCCAGAGTCCATGCCTCCATCTTTTCCATATTCCAACCAGGGCATTGAGATTCACATGATTTGTCTGTTCCTGGACACGAATGGATCGATAAAGATCTGTGACGTTTACACTCACACACTCCACGCAGCTGCACCACTTCGTCTTTATAAAGATTGCACTCAGTCAGCAAATGGAGCTTGTGTGTTATTTAAAACTACTTTAATTCCAGGACTTTCCTGAAGATAATGTGAGGGTATTGATCCTTGCCATGGAATATTAGTAGTTTACATAAATGGAGCACCCAGTATCACAAATATAATTATATTCACGGAAGTCCGTTACCAAGCATGATCTTGCCCTGCTGTGCTCTGAGGAGAATAACTGTAATTATCATTCGTCTCCATATAAAGTAAGTGTCATCCTCCCTGATACAATTGGGTCAATCTCATTTCATCCCTAACAATTGTTGGATACCCTCCCTAAAGTACATGTTCAAAATTTGAAATTATGACATGTTCAGGCATGACCTGTGACTTTTTTCAGAATCATTTATTTCATAAAACCATGGAGGAAAGAAGTACTGCATGGGGCCCGTCTCGTCGATTTCGCAACTCAATGAAATTATATCCGATCTGGTCTGCTAATCAATAACTCCCGCTTTTCTGGCTTATCCCCATAATCATTGATTCCCTCACAGATTAAAAGTCTGTCTATTTCAGCCTCGTATTTGTCAACGGCCAAGATCTGTAGCCATCTGAAATAAGGAATTCCACAGGATCACTGCCACATTAGAGAATAAATCCCTCCTCACATATCTCTGAAAAGATCGGTCCTGAACCTGGGATTATGCCCTCTTGTCCGAGACTCTCTCACAAGGGGAAACAACCATTCCCATTTACCCTGTCAAGCCTTTCTTGACAATTCTATATTTCTCAATAATGTTCTCATCTGATCTTTCTATGTTTAGAGATCCTTTAATCTTTACTATTTCACAGAGGCTTCCGCATTACCAGTAGTTTGAGTATTTTGTATATGTGGACACTCTTCTCAATGTCAGATGTTAGACAATCAAGCAGAAGTACAGTGCTTACTGTACAACTACAGTAGTACAACTACTGTCTCCCTCCTTCCTGGAATATCGGTCTAATATTAGTAAGGTTTCAAGCGGCTCCATTCATTCAGGCTGACGGGGATTTGAGAAGATTACACCGAATGCATTTGTTATCGCTGTGGTTCACTTCCATTGAGACCCGCGGTTCAAGGCCTTAGATTTGACGGGACTTGTAATTCTTCACTTCCATAAATATGTCCCGTATGTGTTTTTCATAGAATTTACAGTGCAGAAGGAGGCCATTCGGCCCATCGAGTCTGCCCCGGCTCTTGAAAAGAGCACCCTACCCAAGGTCCACACCTCCACCCTATCCCCATAACCCAGTAGCCCCACCCAACACTAAGGGCAATTTTGGACACTAAGGGCAATTTATCAAGGCCAATCCACCTAACCTGCACATCTTTGGACTGTGGGAGGAAACCGGAGCACCCGGAGGAAACCCACGCAGACACGGGGAGGATGTGCAGACTCCGCACAGACAGTGACCCAGTGGGGAATCGAACCTGGGACCCTGGAGCTGTGAAGCAAATGTGCTATCCACAATGATACCGTGCTGCCCTAGACAGGGTACATGTGTTGTACCCTGTCTATCTATGTTTTAGCTCCGTCCCACTTTTTTGCCGACCAATCCCTGGATGCTTGTTCCCTAATTTATTTTAAACACAATGTTTCTCTCCGCATCATTCTCTCGCGTCTGTCTGTCCGTCTGTCTGACTCTCTCCATCTGTCCACGTGAGGGTCGCTGTATCCATCATCCTGTGAGTATTTCTCCCTGACGGTCTCTCGTTCTCTCGGTCTCTCTCTGGCCGTATGGCTGTATCTGTCTGTCTGCCTCTATGTCTGTTTGTGTATCTCTCTCTGCCCGTCTGTCTGTCTCTCTCTCCCTCATTCATATTCTCTCTCTCTCTCTCTCACTGTCTCTCACCCTCTCTCTCTCTCTCCCTCTCTCTCTGGCCGTATGGCTGTATCTGTCTGTCTGCCTCTATGTCTGTTTGTGTATCTCTCTCTGCCCGTCTGTCTCTCTCTCCCTCATTCATATTCTCTCTCTCTCTCTCACTATCTCTCACCCTCTCTCTCTCTCTCCCTCTCTCTCTGGCCGTATGGCTGTATCTGTCTGTCTGCCTCTATGTCTGTTTGTGTATCTCTCTCTGCCCGTCTGTCTATCTCTCTCTCCCTCATTCATATTCTCTCTCTCTCTCACTGTCTCTCCACCCTCTCTCTCTCTCTCTCTCTCTGTCTGTGTGGCTGTATCTGTCTGTCTGCCTCTATGTCTGTTTGTGTATCTCTCTCTGCCCGTCTGTCTCTCTCTGTCTCCCTCATTCATATTCTCTCTCTCTCTCTCACTGTCTCTCCGCCCTCTCTCTCTCTCTCTGTCTGTGTGGCTGTATCTGTCTGTCTGCCTATATGTCTGTTTGTGTGTCTCTCTCTGCCCGTCTGTCTCTCTCTCTGTCCCTCAATCATTTTCTCTCTCTCTCTCTTTCCGTGTGGCTGTATCTGTCTGTCTGGCTCTATGTCTGTTTGTGAATCTCTCTCCGCCCGTCCGTCAGTCTCTCTGTCTTTCATTCAGTTTTTATCTCAATCTCGCTCGCTCTCCCTTTCTCTCTTTCTTTCTTTGTCTGTCTTTTTCTATCTCTCTGTCCCTCATTCATTTTTTCTCTCTCTCTTCCTCTCACTCTCTCTCTCACCCTCTCTCTCACCCTCTTCCCCCCCCCCCTCTCTCTCTCTCTTTCTCTCTCGAGGCTGTTTCCGTTAGAGAGAAGAAGGTTAAGAGGTGACTTAATTGAGGCATACAAGATGATCAGACGGTTAGATAGGGTGGACAGTGAGAGCCTTTTTCCTCGGATGGAAACACAGAGACACAGGTTAATACAGTTATACAGGCACAGACAGCTAAACATAATGTGACAAATGTATAGAGACAGCCGGACAGAGTGAGACAGAGACACAGATTAATACAGATAGACAGACACAGACAGCTGAACAGAACGTGGCAAATGCATAGAGACAGCCACAGAGTGAGACAGAGACACAGATTAATATGTTTCTCAGAAGGGAAGGGGAGAGAGGAGTAGAGCATTAGCCATTGGAGACTCCATAGTTAGGTGGATAGATAGGAGATTCTGTGGGAACGAGAGAGACTCGCGGTTGGTGTGTTGCCTCCCAGGTGCCAGGTTGCGTGATGTCTCGGATCGTGTTTTAGGGATCCTTAAGGGGGAGGGGGAGCAGCCCCAAGTCGTGGTCCACATAGGTACCAACAACATAGGTAGGAAAGGGGATAGGAATGGAAGGCAGGAATTCAGGGAGCGAGGGTGGAAACTTAGATCTCGGTCAAACAGAGTTATTGTCTCTGGGTTGTTACCCGTGCCACGTGATAGCGAGACGAGGAATAGGGAGAGAGAGGAGTTGAATACGTGGCTACAGGAATGGTGGAGGAGAGAGGCTTTCAGATGTATGGATAATTTGGTTCATTCTGGGGTCGGTGGGACCTCTACAAACGGGATGGTCTACACCTGGACAAGAGGGGTACCAATATCCTGGGGGGGGAAATTTGCTAATGCTCTTCGGGAGGGTTTAAACTAGTTCAGCAGGGGCTTGGGAACCTGAATTGTAGCTCCAGTATACAGGAGGTTGAGAGTAGTGAGGTCATGAGTAAGGTTTCAAAGTTCCAGGAGTGTACCGGCAGGCAGGAAGGTGGTTTAAAGTGTGTCTTCTTCAATGCCAGGAGCATCCGGAATAAGGTGGGTGAACTTGTGGTATGGGTTGATACCTGGGACTTCGATGTTGTGGCCATTTTGGAGCCATGGATAGAGCAGGGCCAGGAATGGTTGTTGCAGGTGCCGGGCTTTAGTTATTTCAGTAAGCTCAGGGAAGCTGGTAAAAGAGGGGGAGGGGTGGCATTGTTAATCAAGGACAGTATTATGGTGTCAGAAAGGACGTTTGATGAGGACTCGTCAACTGAGGTAGTATGGGCTGAGGTTAGACACTGAAAAGGAGAGGTCACCCTGTTAGGGGTTTTCTATAGGCCTCCGAAAAGTTCCAGAGATGTAGAGGAAAGGATTGCAAAGATGATTCTGGATAGGAGCGAAAGCAACAGGGTAGTTGTTATGGGGGACTTTAACTTTCCAAATATTGTCAGGAAACGCTATAGTTCGTGTACTTTAGATGGGTCTGTTATTGTCCAATGTGTGCAGGAGGGTTTCCTGACACAGTATGTAGATAGGCCAACGAGAGGCGAGGCCATATTGGATTTGGTACTGGGTAATGAACCAGGACAGGTGTTAGATTTGGAAGTACATGAGCACTTTGGTGATAGTGACCACAATTCGATTAAGTTTACTTTAGTGATGGAAAGGGATAGGTATATACCGCAGGCCAAGAGTTATATCTGGGGGAAAGGCAATCATGATGCGATGAGGCAAGACTTAGGATGCATCGGATGGAGCGGAAAACTGCAGGGGATGGGCACAATGGAAATGTGGAGCTTGTTCAAGGAACAGCTACTGCGTGTCCTTGATTAGTATGTACCTGTCAGACAGGGACGAAGTGGTCCAGCAAAGGAACCGTGGTTTACTAAAGCAGTGGAAACACTTGTCAAGAGGAAGAACGAGGCTTATGTAAAGATGAGACATGAAGGTTCAGTTATGGCGCTCGAGAGTTACAAGTTAGCTAGGAAGGACCTAAAGAGAGAGTTAAGAAGATCCAGGAGGGGACATGAGAAGTCTTTGGCAGGTAGGATCAAGGATAACCATAAAGCTTTCTGGTATGTCAGGAATAAACAAATGACTAGGGTAAGAGTAGGGTCAGTCAAGGACAGTAGTGGGAATTTGTGCGTGGAGTCCGAGGAGATAGGAGAGGTGCTAAATGAATATTTGTCGTCAGTATTCACACAGAAAAAAGACAATGTTGTCGAGGAGAATACAGAGATTCAGGCTACTAGACTAGAAGGGCTTGGGATTCATAAGGAGGAGGTGTTAGCAATTCTGGAAAGTGTGAAAATAGGTAAGTCCCCTGGGCAGGATGGGATTTATCCTAGGATTCTCTGGGAAGCTAGGGTGGAGATTGCTGAGCCTTTGGCTTTGATCTTTAAGTCATCTTTGTCTACAGGAATAGTGCCAGAAGACTGGAGGTTAGCAAATATTGTCCCCTTGTTCAAGAAGGGGAGTAGAGACAACACCGGAAACTATAGACCAGTGAGCCTTACTTCTGTTGTGGGCAAACTCTTGGAGAGGTTTATAAGAGATAGGATGTATAATCATCCGGAAAGGAATAATTTGATTAGACACAGTCAACATGGTTTTGTGAAGGGTAGGTCGTGCCTCACAAACCTTGGAGAGTTCTTTGAGAAGGTGACCAAACAGGTGGATGAGGGTAAGGCAGTTGATGTAGTGTATATGGATGTCAGTAAAGCGTTTGATAAGGTTCCCCACGGTAGGCTACTGCAGAAAATACGGAGGCATGGGATTCAGGGTGATTTAGCAGTTTGGATCAGAAATTGGCTAGCTGGAACTAGACAAAGGGTGGTGGTTGATGGGAAATGTTCAGACTGGAGTCCAGTTACTAGTGGTGTACCACAAGGATCTGTTTTGGGGCCACTGTTGTTTGTCATTTTTATAAATGACCTGGAGGAGGGCGGAGGAGGATGGGTGAGTAAATTTGCAGATGACACTAAAGTCGGTGGAGTTGTGGACAGAGCGGAAGGATGTTACAAGTTACAGAGGGACATAGATAAGCTGCAGCGCTAGGCTGAGAGGTGGCAAATGGAGCTTAATGCAGAAAAGTGTGAGGTGATTCATTTTGGAAGGAATAACAGGTAATCAGACTACTGAGCTAATGGTAAGATTCTTGGCAGTGTGGATGAGCAGATAGATCTCGGTGTCCATGTACATAGATCCCTGAATATTGCCACCCAGGTTGAGAGGGTTGTTAAGAAGGCATACGGTGTGTTAGCTTTTATTGGTAGAGGGATTGAGTTTCGGAGCCATGAAGTCATGTTGCAGCTGTACAAAGCTATGGTGCGGCCGCATTTGGAGTATTGCGTGCAATTCTGGTGGCCGCATTATAGGAAGGATGTGGAAGCATTTGAAAGGGTGCAGAGGAGATTTACCAGAATGTTGCCTGGTATGGAGGGAAGTTCTTATGAGGAAAGACTGAGGGACTTGAGGCTCTTTTCGTTGGAGAGAAGAAGGTTAAGAGGTGACTTAATTGAGGCATACAAGATGATCAGAGGATTGGATAGGGTGGACAGTGAGAGCCTTTTTCCTCGGATGCTGATGTCTAGCACGAGGGAACATAGCTTTAAATTGAGGGGAGATAGATGTAGGACAGATGTCAGAGGTAGGTTCTTTACTCGGAGAATAGTAAGGGCGTGGAATGCCCTGCCTGCAACAGTAGTGGACTCGCCAACACCAAGGGTATTCAAATGGTCATTAGGTAGACATATGGACAATAAGTGAATAGTGTTGATGGGCTTTAGAGTGCTTTCGGAGGTCGGCCCAACATCGAGGGCCGAAGGGCCTGTACTGCGCTGTAATGTTCTATGTTCTATGATATACAGGCACAGACAGCTAAACACAAAGTGACAAATGCATAGAGACAGCCGAGACAACCAGAGTGAGACAGAGACACAGATTAAAACAGATATACAGACACAGACATCGAATCAGAATGTGACAAATGCATAGTGTAGCCATGTAAAATGGCTGTGTTCTGATTAATGTGGCCAAAACCCAGTTGAAAACGGCTAACCCGAAAGACTGCTGGGAAAAGCAGCCAAGAAGACACAAGCAGGCAGCTGCAGACAGGTTTGCATATTCAGCTCTGGGAACGTAGCCCAGATCGATACTCAGGGCTATCAACAGCCCATCAACCCAGGTATCCGCAGTTGCATTCAGGACTGTTTACACCTAATCTACTCAGACATCCACAGTTAAATCGGCTATCCCCGGGAACAATTGCAACATATTAGCAATTGAATACCGGGCCTGACCTGTCGGCGCCTGCAGTGGCCGAAACAAAGTCAGGTGAGCAACCCCCCACCCCCCGATCGACGAATCGGCTCACCATTGGACACATCGACCCCAGAGATTGGGGACAGTATCCAATCACTTGAGACTCAGGGTCAAGGGCCGCCCCGGGAGGCGGGATGCCATTGGGACCTATAAAAGTGAGGGTCTAAGTTCAGATCTCTCTCTCTCTCCTCTTCGCCTGCTCGAGACCTTCGCAAGACCAGCCACCGGCAAGTGTAAGTTTGAATCCAACGATCGCTGTCCGGTAGAGACACCTAGCCACCGACCTGTAGCAGCCTTTTGAATCCCGCGGGCCAGATTTGATTGGACAAGTCATTAGTTTCCCTGACCTGGTGGGCTCTTCCTAAGTTAAGTATTGGCCAGTAGTGATAGGTTTGTTATATAGAAAGTAGTATTAGGGTATTTATATTGCTTGTTGTATAGAATAAATGACCGTTGTTTTAATCCTTACTAAGCGGTGTGCTGTGTTATTAATCATAACCTGAAATTGAACCACGTGGCGGTATCATAAAGAAACCTGGCGACTCATGAGCAAAGGTGACCTAAACAGAGCAAATAGACTAAAGCTAGAAAGAGCAACAATAGAGACAGCCGGACAGAGTGAGACAGAGACACAGTTTAATACAGATAGACAGACACAGACAGCTAAACAGAATGTGACACATGAATAGAGACAGCCGGACAGAGTGAGACAGAGACACAGATTAATACAGATATACAGGCACAGACAGCTAAACAGAATGTGACAAATGCATAGAGACAGCCGGACAGAGTAAGACGGAGGCAGAGATGAATACAGACAGAGACAGCAAAACAGAATGTGACAAATGTATAGAGACAGCTGGACAAACAGAGTGAGATAGAGACACAGATGAATACAGATATACAGACACAGACAGCGAAACAGAATGTGACAAATATATAGCGACAGCCAGACAAACAGAGTGAGACAGAGACACAGATTAATACAGATATACAGACACAGACAGCTAAACTGAATGTGACAAATGCATAGAGACAGTCGGACAGAGTGACAGAGACACAGATTAATACAGATAGACAGACACAGACAGCTAAACAGAATGTGACAAATGCATAGAGACAGTCGGACAGAGTGACAGAGACACAGATTAATACAGATAGACAGACACAGACAGCTAAACAGAATGTGACAAATGTATAGAGACAACCGGACAGAGTGAGACAGCGACACAGATTAATACAGATAGACAGATACAGACAGCTAAACAGAATGTGACAAATACATTGAGACAGACGGACAGAGTGTCACAGAGACTCAGATTAATGCAGATATACAGACACAGGCAGCTAAACAGAATGTAAAATAGAACATAGAACGATACAGTGCAGTACAGGCCCTTCGGCCCACGATGTTGCACCGACATGGGAGGTCAAAGAACAAAAGCCCTCTAACCTACACTATTCCATTATCATCCATATGCTTATCCAATAAACTTTTAAATGCCCTCAATGTTGGCGAGTTCACTACTATTGCAGGTAGGGCATTCCGCGGCCTCACCACTCTTTGCGTAAAGAACCTACCTCTGACCTCTGTCCTATATCTATTACCCCTCAGTTTAAGGCTATGTCCCCTCGTGCTAGCCATTTCCATCCGCGGGAGAAGACTCTCACTGTCCGCCCTCTCTAACCCTCTGATCATTTTGTATGCATCTATTAAGTCTCCTCTTAACCTTCTTTTCTCTAACGAAAACAACCTCAGGTCCATCAGCCTTTCATAGAATCATAGAATCATAGAAGTTTACAGCATGGAAACAGGCCCTTCGGCCCAACCAGTCCATGCCGCCCAGTTTTTACCATTAAGCTAGTCCCAGTTGCCCGCACGGCCCATAACCCTCTATACCCATCTTACCCATGTAACTATCTAAATGCTTTTTAAAAGACACGATTGTACCCGCCTCTACTACTACCTCTGGCAGCCCATTCCAGACACTCGCTACCCTCTGAGTGAAGAAATTGCCCCTCTGGGCCATTCTGAAACTCTCCCCTCTCACCTTAAACCTATGCCCTCTAGTTTTAGACTCCCCTACCTTTGGGAAAAGATGTTGACTATCTACCTTATCTATGCCCCTCATTATTTTATAGACCTCTATAAGATCACTCCTAAGCCTCCTACGCTCCAGGGAAAAAAGTCCCAGGTTATCTAGCCTCTCCTTATAACTCAAACCATCAAGTCCCGGCAACATCCTAGTAAATCTTTTCTGCACTCTTTCTAGTTTAATAATATCCTTTCTATAATAGGGTGACCAGGACTGCACACAGTATTCCAAGTGTGGCCGTACCAATGTCTTGTACAACTTCAACAAGACGTCCCAACTCCTGTATTCAATGTTCTGACCAATGAAACCAAGCATGCCGAATGCCTTCTTCACCACCCTGTCCACCTGCGACTCCACCTTCAAGGAGCTATGAACCTGTACTCCTAGATCTTTTTGTTCTATCACTCTCCCCAACAGCATACCATGAACTGAGTAGGTCCTGGCCTGATTCGATCTGCCAAAATGCATCACCTCACATTTATCTAAATTAAACTCCATCTGCCATTCGTCGGCCCACTGGCCTAATTGATCAAGATCCCGTTGCAATCCTAGATAACCTTCTTCACTATCCACTGTGCCACCAATCTTGGTGTCATCTGCAAACTTACTAACCATGCCTCCTAAATTCTCATCCAAATCATTAATATAAATCACAAATAACAGTGGACCCAGCACCGATCCCTGAGGCACACCACTGGTCACAGGCCTCCAGTTTGAAAAACAACCCTCTACAACCACCCTCTGTCTTCTGTCGTCCAGCCAATTTTGAATCCAATTGGCAACCTCACCCTGGATCCCGTGAGCTTTAACCTTCTGCAACAACCTACCATGCGGTACCTTGTCAAAGGCTTTGCTAAAGTCCATGTAGACAACGTCTACTGCACTGCCCTCATCTACCTTCTTGGTCGCCCCTCAAAAAACTCAATCAAATTTGCGAGACATGATTTTCCACGCACAAAGCCATGCTGTCTGCCCCGAATCAGTCCATGTCTCTCTAAATGCTTGTAGATCCTGTCTCTCAGAATACCTTCTAGCAACTTATATACTACAGACTTTAGGCTCACCAGTCTGTAGTTCCCAGGCTTTTCCCTGCTGCCCTTCTTAAACAAGGGCACAACATTCGCCACGCTCCAATCTTCAGGCACCTCACCTGTGGCTGCCGATGATTCAAATATCTCTGTTAGGGACCCGAAATTTCCTCCCTCGCCTCCCACAACATCCTAGGATACATTTCATCAGGTCCCGGGGATTTATCTACCTTGATGAGCTTTAAGACTTCTAGCACCTCCTCCTCTGTAATATGCACACTTCTCAAGGCATCACTATTTATTTCCCTTAGTTTCCTAACATCCATGCCTTTCTCCACCGTGAATACCGATGAGAAATATTCATTCAGCTCATCAGAAATATTCACTCACCCAACTCTTGTGGCTCTGCACATAGATGTCCTTGTTAATCCTTAAGAGGCCCTACTCTGTCCCTCGTTACTCTTTTCCCCTTTATGTATCTGTAGAATCTCTTTGGATTCTCCTTTGCATTATTTGCCAAAGCAATTTCATGTCCCCTTTTTGCCCTCCTGATTTCCCTCTTAACTCAATTTCGACAATCTCTATACTCTTCAAGGGATCCACTTGATCCCAGTTGTTTAAGTAAGCCATATGCCTCCTTCTTCTTTTTGACCAGAGTCTCAATATCTCGAGTCATCCAGGGTTCCCTACTTCTACCAGCCTTGCCCTTCACTCTAAATGGAATGTGCTTACCCTGTACCCTGGTTAACACATTTTTAAAAGCCTCCCATTTTTCCAGCCGTCCCTTTGCCTGCCAACAGTCTCCCCCAATCTACCTCTGAAAGTTCCTGTCTGATACCATCAAAATTTGCCCTGCCCCAATTAAGAATTATAACTCTTGGGCCAGACCTTTCATTCTCCATAGCTATCTTAAAACTAATGGAATTATGGTCACTTGTCCCAAAGTGATCCCTCACTAACGCTTCTGTCACTTGCCCTTCCTTACTTCCCAAGACGAGGTCAAGTTTTGCCCCCTCTCTGGTCGGTCCATCCACATACTGAATGAGAAATTCCTCCTGAATACACTCAACAAATTTCCCTCCATCCAAGCCCCTAATGCATTGGCTATCCCAGTCAATGTTGGGAAAGGTAAAGTCCCCTACTATTACCACCCTATTATTCTTGCAGCTATCTGTAATCTCCTTACATATTTGCTCCTCAATTTCCCGCTGACTATTTGGGGGCCTGTAGTACAGTCCTATCAAGGTGATCTCTCCCTTCTTATTTTTCAGTTCCACCCATATAGACTCAGTGGGCGAACCCTCGGATATATCCCCTCTAAGTACTGCCGTGATGTTCTCCCTAATCAAAAACGCCACTCCCCCTCCTCTCTTACCTCCTGTTCTATCCTTTCTATAGCATCTGTACCCCGGAACATTGAACGGCCAGTCCTGCCCCTCCCTTAGCCATGTTTCAGTCATAGCTATAAGATCCCAGTCCCATGTGCCCATCCATGCCCTGAGTTCATCCGCTTTGCCCGTCAGGCCCCTTGCATTGGAATAAATGCAGTTTAATGTAGACTTTCTTTGCTCTCTGCCCTGCTTTCTCTGGTCATGCTTTACACACTCTCCCTTCCTGCCTTTTGTTTCCGTCCCCACTGACTTCCTACATCTGTTCCCATCCCCCTGCCACATTAGTTTAAACCCTCCCCAACTGCACTAGCCCCCCCCCCCCCCCCGAGAACATTGGTTCCGGTCCCACCCAGATGCAGACCGTCCGATTTGTACAGGTCCCACCTCCCCCAGAACCGGTCCCAATGTCCCAGGAATTTGAAACCCTCCCTCTTGCACCATCTCTCAAGCCACGTATTCATCCTAGCTATCCTGTCATTCCTACTCTGACTATCACGTGGCACTGGTAGCAATCCTGAGATTATTACCTTTGAGGTCCTACTTTTTAGTTTAACTCCTAACTCCCTAAATTCAGCTTGTAGGACCTCATCCCGTTTTTTACCTATATCGTTGGTGCCTATTTGCACCACGACAGCTGGCTGTTCACCCTCCCCCTCCAGAATGCCCTGCAGCCGCTCCGAGACATCCTTGACCCTTGCACCAGGGAGGTAACATACCAACCTGGATTCTCGTTTGCGTCCGCAGAAACGCCTGTCTATTCCCCTTACAATTGAATCCCCTATCACTATAGCTCTGCCACTCTTTTTCCCGCCCTTCTGTGCAGCAGAGCCAGCCAAGGTGCCATGAACCTGGCTGCTGCCACCTTCCCCTGGTGAGCCATCTCCCCCAACAGTTTCCAAAACGGTGAATCTGTTTTGGAGGGAGATGACCGCAGGGGATCCCTGCACTGCCTTCCTACTCTTCCTCTGTCTGTTGGTCACCCATTCCCTATCTGCCTCAGTAATCTTAATCTGCGGTGTGACCAACTCACTGAATGTGCTATCCACAACTTCCTCAGCATCGCGGATGCTCCAAAGTGAATCCATCCGCAGCTCCAGAGCCGTCAAGCGGTCTAACAGGAGCTGCAGTTGAACACACTTCTTGCAGATGAAGGAGTCAGGGACACCAGAAGGGTCCCTGACTTGCCACATCTCACAAGAGGAGCATGACATGGGTCTGAGCTCTCCTGCCATGACTTAAACCTGAAGTTAAATTTGAACTACACTACACAGCTAAGAGAAAGTCAAAGAGAGAGAAGTCACTTACCAGTCACAAGCCAATCACTTACCTGCTGGCTGTGATGTAATTGCTCCCGAGACTCCTTCACAGGTCTGCTTCTCTGCAGATCATAGAATTTACAGTGCAGAAGGAGGCCATTCGGCCCATCGAGTCTGCACCGGCTCCTGGAAAGAGCACCCTACCCAAGGTCAACACCTCCACCCTATCCCCATAACCCAGAAACCCCACCCAACGCTAAGGACATTTTTTTGGACACTAAGGGCAATTTATCATGGCCAATCCACCTAACCTGCACATCTTTGGACTGTGGGAGGAAACCGGAGCACCCAGAGGAAACCCACGCACACACGGGGAGGATGTGCAGACTCCGCACAGACAGTGACCCAAGCCGGAATCGAACCTGGGACCCTGGAGCTGTGAAGCAATTGTACTATCCACAATTGTGCTGTCTCAATCTTGGAAAATTGGAGGATCAGGAAGATACGATCGGTGTTAATCTAATGATAAATACGTCCGTTGACGTCAAGATTTAATAATTCTACGCGACCTTTTCAGTCTGATTGGGGTTAAGGGGGTGGGGGGGGGGTTCATGACTGTAAAGATTTGCAGCCTCCACGCCAAAACCTCAGGCCCAGATTTATGTGACACACGTAATTGCAGCAGTCTGGCAAGTAGCTCATCTCTATTCCCAGTGACGTTGTGCGCTGCTCTGGTTGGGACACATCAGAAGGCTCGAGATGGGCGAATGCCTGAAAGCAGCAACAAAATAGGGGGCTCTGCACTTAGAAACATAGAAAACAGTAGCAGGAGGAAGTTATTCGCTCCTTCGAGTCTGGTCCAACATCCATTATGATCATGGCAGATCATCCAAAATAATAGCCCAATCGTGCTTTGCCCCAATAGAAACAGAGGGGTGTCATCGAGGTATAGGTTCCTGTTGTGCGGAAGGCCATTCATCCTACGGACTCTGTACCGACGCTCTGAAAGAGAACCAACAAAGGCCCACTTCCCCACCATATCCCCACAGCCCCAGCTAATCTTTGGAACGTGAGGGAAAATTTGACATGACAAAGCCACCTAATTTACATTTCTCTGGACACTAAGGGGCAATTTAGTAAGGCCGATTGACCTAAACATGTATGGATTGGGCCGCTAACGTGCTTAGATTTTCACCGAATCTCAGAATAATACAATGCAAAAGATGTCATTTGGTACAATAAACCTGCACCGACACATGGAAAACACGTGACCTGCCTATCTAATCCCTTTGCGAGCACTTTGCAAATAGCATTGAATGTTACGAGATGCCAAGGACTCATCCAGGTGCTTTATAAAGGCAACGCGCCTCGATCACCGGCCCAGGAGGTGAATTCCGATCCATGACCACCCTCTGGGTAAGAAGGTTTCCTTCAAATCTCCCCAAACTCTTCTGACCCTCACCTTGAACCTGTGTCGCCTCGTGACTGACCTTTCAACTAAGGGGAATACCTGCTCCCTATCTACTCCGTCCATGCCCATCATAATCTTGGATACCATAACCAGGTAACCCCTCAGTCTTTTCAGTTCATGTGAAAATACCCGAAGCCTCTCTGCATAACATCTCTCCATGACTTTACAATTCTCTCCCAGACACCATCCTGGCGTATCACTTCTACATCCCCTCCAGTACAATCACATCCTTCCTATGATGTGTGGATCAGAATTACACATAGTGCTCCAGCTATGGCCTCACCAAAGTTCTATATAAATCCACAGGACCACCCTCCCTTGCACTTAATTTTCTGGAAAACATGTTCGGATCTCCCGATTCTACCTTCCAGAAATGTTTCTACTGCCTCTTTCCTTTCCGAATTTAAATTTTGACTTCACCGCAGTACTTTCTATTATGCTCCAGTCTTTCCACACTATTGCGCATTTTGTGACCACAATGAACTAACATTTTGTTTCGTTATGACATTAGAAATCAACGTTTGTATATTCCCCGCGACTGCTCTCCTCTTTTCGAAGAAAGCTGAGAACTGATGACTGAACAGGAGCGCGCCACACCTCAGGCGAGGGGATTGGCTGAATTCTAGGCCTTCATGAATAATTCATTCATGGAATCTGAACCCGTTTAGTTGGGGTCAATCGGCATCAGGAACCAGCCGTCCAGCCAATTGAGCTAATCGAACCCGAATTTGCGCTCGTCTGGGTAACCGCATGACTGTAGTTTGGCAGAATTGCCCTCATCATTTCTGGCCACCTGCTTGGGCTGCCACTTGTACAATTTCACTTCTGAATGCCTCCTACTGCTTTGAAATAGTTTTACAGAGAACATTCCAATAGCTAGAAACAAATTTGTAAAGTCTTTCTTCCACAATTTATGTTTCAAGCACTAGGTTTCGGAGCACTGCTCCTTCCTCAGGTGAATGAAGAGGTAGGTTCCAGAAACATAAAAATTGACAAAGTCAAAAATGAGAGACAATACTTTGCATGCGAGTCTTTCCAGGTACTTACGTCCACAGGTCCAGAAGGCACTATAGAGAGATAATCACATGTTAAAGAGGTGCGAATTGTCTCAAGCCAGGACAGTTGGTCGGATTTCGCAAGACCAGGCCAGATGGTGGGGGGTGAATTTCATAGCATTTCATACAATTTGCAGTGCAGAAGGAGGCCATTCAGCCCATCGAGTCTGCACCGGCTCTTGGAAAGAGCACCCTACCCAAGGTCAACACCACCCTATCGCCATAAGCCAGTAACACCATTCAACCAACACTAAGGGAAATTTTGGACCCTAAGAGCAATTTATCATGGCCAGTGCACCTAACCTGCACATCTTTGGACTGTGGGAGGAAACCGGAGCACCCGGAGGAAACCCACGCACACGCGGGGAGAACATGCAGACTCCACACAGATAGTGACCCAGCCGGGAATCGAACGCGGGACCCTGGAGCTGTAAAGAAATTGTGCTAACAACTATGCCACCGTGCTGCCTCATGTCGAATGTAATGCGACAAGAGTCCAAGGTCCCGGTTGATGCCATTTCTCATGTGTGCAGAACTTGGATATAAGTTTCTGCTCGGTAGAAACCTTTCTCTCCAGTGGCTGCTTCATCATCCTCCACCTGCAAGACAACCCTTGATGCAGCTGAATGCCTGCATCAGGGTCCTCCACCTGCATGATCCTCTTGTTGTAGCTGACTGCCTGCATCAGAGTTCTCCACCTGCACGACCACCCTTGTTGTAGCTGACTGCCTGCATCAGGGTCCTCCACCTGCACGACCCTCTTATAGCTGACTGCCTGTACCAGGGTCCACAAGCTGCACGACCCTCTTATAGCTGACTGCCTGCACCAGAGTCCTCCACCTGCACGACCACCCTTGTTGTAGCTGACTGTCTGGGACTGAGCATTCGTGACACAGGTCATTCGTGAAATAAAAAGGCTACAGCGGTACAGACACCGAATCCAGAATTGCATTTTGACATTCAGGTAGCGGCGATGGACGCTACTATCTCTGCCGGTCTGTACAGGAAAGGCCCGGGAGGCTGGAACCGGCTGATTCTGCGTCCTCATCCTTACGTCTTATACAACAGGAATATTCCACATTTGAACGCCACTGGCAGTTTTCGGGGCAATCCACATTTTTACCTATATATTTGGCCTCAATCCACTAACTGTTTTAGCAGAACTGACACCCCTCAAATTATTATTAGATGTAAGAATAAAAGATGGAATTATTAGTCAGAATCACAATGCCCGATGAGAGTTAACGTTACAAGGTTAGGCCACTCCCGTTAACAGAAGTATTCAACCCACTTTCCTGGCAGATATCAGGAATGCCGGGGAAGCGCTGGAATGCCAGTTTCTGGCTGCACCTCGTCCCAAGGGACCGATTCTGCCAAAACAATGTAGGATAGTGCCCAATAGCACATTAGAAACCAGAGAACAGTTGACAGACACAAAAACCCACTCACATTTTATAGACGGATCCTCGAATGATGATGGAGTGAGGGAATTCGGATGTTGCAGTCATATTGAGAATAATCAAGGGCAAGTGCTGGAGGTAAGAACATTGAACCCATCCAGTGACATCAGCGCTCAGAATGTCTAATGAACAGCAGTAACATTTGTAGTCACCTACACGGAATATTACCCCCACCACCACATGACATTCTTTCAGACAGCATGTATGTCTCTAAAGGGCTGACTGACTTTTTGCCGATATCGGAAACAGCCTCTCGCGTCAACCACATTAATAAAATATGTAATCGAGAACGCCCAAGGGCCACAATATGGGGCAATTAAGGTAAAGATTCGTCATTGACCCTCCCCAATCTAACCGCAGATGTTAGCAAAGCAAGAGACCAGTGTTGTCCATAAGACCATAAGACATAGGAGCATGGGTCATTCGGCCCATCGAGTTTGCTCCGCCATTCAATCATGGCTGATACTTTCTCATGCCGATTCTCCTGCCATCTCCCATAACCCCTGATCCCCGTATTAATCAAGAGCCTATCTAAATCTGTCTCAAAGACACTCAATGATTTGGCCTCCACAGTCTTCTGCGGTAAAGAGTTCCACAGATTCACCAACGTCTGGCTGAAGAAATTCCTCCTCATCTAAGTTTCAAAGGGTCGTCCCTTTAGTCTCAGAGGGTATGTTCTGGTCCTAATTTTTCCAACAAGTGGAAACATCTTCTCCACGATCACTCTATATCCTGTAAGTTTCAATACGATCCCCCTCATCCTTGTAAACTCCAACGAGTACAGACACAGAGTCCTCAACCGTTCCTCATATGACAAGTTCTTCATTCCAGGGATAATTCTTGTGAAACTTCTTTGTACCCTTTCCAAGGCCAGCACGTTCTTCCTTGGATGCGGTGCCCAGATCTGCTCACAATACTCCAAATGGGGTTTGACCAGAGCCTTATACAGCCTCATCAGTACATCCCTGTTCCTGTATTCTAACCCTCTTGCCATGAATACTGTCTTCTTAATTTGCCTTCATTCGCCTTCTTAACTGCCGACTGGACCTGCACATTGTCCAGGTACGTCACCATCAAAGTAAGCGATTATTCAATTCCAAAAGTAATCTTTGATTTGAAACAGATTAGAGAGGCATCTGCCCGTTCTCATCACATTGAAGAAGTAGAAGAGCAAGTTAGACATCAGTGACGGACGAGTTCTTCAAGACGGATGACACGTGTTGCCAACGTCAGATCGGAACTAGGTAATTTATCGATTTATTGAGGACTGAGATCATCATGCAGTAGCAACAACTGTAGAAAGAATAAATAACTTAGGTTGGAAGCATATTTTGCGAAATATAGAAAGCATAATGTTGACAAGTACTTGATATATGCTCGGAAGCGCATTGACCGATACAATCATAAAGGAGAACTGGCATATACCAGGCGCATAGAGGGACCCTGACAGAATTTACTAATTCATTGTGTAGATTATTTTGCACTTTGTTTTTTTTTTTGCGAGGGGGGCGGTTACAAATACATACGCTAGTAATGATTGATACTTTTAACAAATTGATCAAAGCAAAAGGGTCTTCACAAATGAGGACACAAATCACATCCCAGAAATGTTGACAAATGAAAGGTGAGGTGAGAGGGAAGAAATGAGGGCGAACAACATTAGTAGAGAAATGGTGTTGGGAAAACAGATTGGATTGAAGGCGGATAAATCACCAGGGCCTGCGAATCTGCATCCCAGATTGCTGAAGGAGGTGGCTCTGGAAATAGTGGATTCATTGGTGGCCATCTTCCGGGATTCTATGGACTCTGGAACTGTCCCTGCAGATTGGAGGGTAGCTCACGTCACTCCGATATTCAAAAAGGGAGGTAGAGAGAAAGCAGGGAATTATAGACCTGTAAGGCTAATATCGGTAGTGGGCAGAATGCTTGAATCCATTATCAAGGACTTTATAGCGGTACACTTATAAATCACTGGCAGGATCAGTCAGATCAGCATGGATTAATGAATCATGCTTGACAAATCTGTTGGAATTCTTTGAAGAGGGAACCAGTACAGTCGACAAGGGTCGATGTGGTATATTTGGACTTTCAGAAGGCTTTTGACAACGTTCCGCATCAGAGATTATTGTGCAAGTTTAAAGCGCAGGGGATTGGGGGAAATGTATTAAGGTGGATTGACAACTGGTTGGCAGAGAGAAAACAAAGAGCAGTGAGTAATGGGTCCTTTTTAAATTGGCAGGCAGTAACTAATGGGGTACCACATGGATCGGCGCTGGGACCCCAACTGTTCACAATACATATTAATGATTTGAATGAGGGAATAAAATGTAACATCACAATAGTTTGCAGATGATACCAAATTAGGTGGGATGACGAATTGTGACGAGGATGCAGGGATCCTACAACAAGATCTGGACAGGTTTGGCGACTGGGCAAACCAATGGCAGAAGCAGTATAATTTGGATAAGTGTGAGGTTATTCATTTTGGAAGCAAAAACAGGAAGGCAGATTACGACCTGAATGGTTGTAAATTGGGAGAGGGGAGTGTGCAGCGGGACCTGGGTGTCCTTGTGCACCATTCGCTGAAGGTAAGCATGCTGGTCCAGCAGGCGGTAAAGAAGGCAAATGGTATGTTAGCCTTCATTGCAAGAGGTTTCGAATATAGAAGCAGGGATGTGTTGCTGTAAATCTGCAGGGCCTTGTTGAGGCAACACTTGGAGTGTGCAGTTTTGGTCTCCTTATCTGTGGAACGATGTTCTAGCTCTCGAGGGAGTGCAGCGAACTTACCAGACTGATTCCAGGGATGGCGGGACTGTCATATGAGGCGGGATTGACTAGGTTGGCATTGTTCTCGCTGGAGATCAGAAGAATGAGTGGGGATCTCATAGAAACTTATAAAATTCTAACAGGACTAGACAGGGTAGATGCAGGGAAGATGTTACCAATGATGGGCGTGTCCAGAACCGGGGTCACAGTCTGAGGATTCGGAGTAAACTATTTCGGACAGAGGTAATGAGACATTTCTTCACACAAAGAGTGGCGAGCCTGTGGAATTCATTACGACAGGAAGTATTGATGCTAAAGCTTTGAATATATTCAAGAGGCGGCTGGATATAGCACTTGGGTAGATTGGGATAAAAGGCTTTTGGGAGAACGCAGGGTTAGGCTATTGAGTTGGATGATCAGCAATGCTCGTGATGAATGGCGGAGCAGGCTCGAAGGGCCAAAAGGCCCCCTCCTGCTCCTATATTCTATGTATCGAATTCCCCTCAAGAACAAATACCACAACGGTGACTGCTGATATATTGGAACATCATGTATTCACCCGGTGGGAACTTCCCAAAGTGCTGAATCTCAGCAAAGTTCACACTTTACTGTCCACTTCATGCAAGCCGTCATGAGCTTATTGGGAATACACCGAAGCTGTAACATTGCGTCCCTCCCACAGTCCAGTGGAAACGTGAAACATCGGAAGACAATTTTGAAATCCATGAAGCAGAAGCAAATGTCCATACCCGCGCATGGAAAGTGGTGCTGCCTTTTGTTCTAATGTGTGTACAGGTGATATACCCGGAGCGACTGGATTCACTCCACATGACTTCATGACATGGCGATCCATTAACCGAATAAAGACCATAACTTGGCCGGAGTTTTCATCTGTCAGTCTCGAGAACAGCACGGATTTAATGTCGTTCAGAGTTCATTGACCAATGGTGAGTATTTCTTGGTGTAATTAAGATGATTGATATTTTGGACTTAATCTGTGGTCTTTATAATGTCTCCAGAAAATGTAACTCAAAAGAAAATTCAGTTTTTCATCAGGTTTCAGAAGATGACGCCAGGGACCAGAGGCTGAAGCTGCTCTGTGACATGTACGGAACAAGGTAGATGAGCTTGTGGCCCAGATTGTGATTGGCAAGTGTGATGTGGTAGGCATCACAGAGACATGGTTGCAGGGGGTTCATGACTGGCATTTAAACATCCAGGGATTAACAGCCGAGCGAAAAGACAGGGAGGTGGGCAGAGGGGGCGGGGTTGCCTTGTTAATTAGGAATGAAATTAAATCAATAGCACTAAATGACATATGTCAGATGATGTAGAGTATGTGTGGGTAGAGTTGAGGAACCACAAAGGAAAAAAACCATAATGGGAGTTATGTACAGGCCTCCTAACAGTGGTCAGGACCAGGGGCACAAAATGCACCACGAAATAGAAATGTCATGTCAGAAAGGCAAGGTCACAGGGATCATGGGGGACTTCAATATGCAGGTGGACTGGGTAAATAATGCTGCCAATGGACCCAAGGAAAGGGAATTCATTGAATGTTTACAGGAGGGCGTTTTGGAACAGCTTGTGATGGAGCCTACGAGGGAACAGGCCATTCTGGACTTAGTGTTATGTAATGAGCCAGACTTGATTAAAGATCTTAAAGTAAGGGAGCACTTAGGAGGCAGTGATCATAATATGGTAGAATTCAATCTCCAATTTGAAAGAAAGAAGGTAGAATCAGATGTAAAGGTGTTACAGTTAAATAAAGGTAACTATAGGGGCATGAGGGAGGAACTGACAAAATTCGACTGGGAGCAGAGCCTAGTGGGAAAGACAGTAGAACAGCAATGGCAGGAGTTTCTGGGAGTAATTGAGGACACAGTATGGAGGTTCATCCCAAAGAAAAGAAAGGTTATCAGAGGGGGGATTAGGCAGCCATGGCTGACAAAGGAAGTTAGGGAATGCATCAAAGCAAAAGAGAAAGCCTATAATGTGGCAAAGAGTAGTGGGAAGTCAAAAGATTGGGAAGGCTACAAAAACAAACAGAGGATAACAAAGAGAGAAATAAGGAAAGAGAGGATCAAATATGAAGGTAGGCTAGCCAGTAACATTAGGAATGATAGTAAAAGTTTCTTTAAATACATTAAAAACAAACGAGAGGCAAAAGTTGACATTGGGCCGCTCCAAAATGACGCTGGTAATTTTGTGATGGGAGACAAAGAAGTAGCCGAGGAACTAAATAAGTACTTTGCGTCAGTCTTCACAGTAGAAGACATGAGTAATATCCCAACAATTCCGGAGAGTCAGGGGGCAGAGTTGAATATGGTAGCCATCACAAAGGAGAAAGTGCTAGAGAAACTAAGAGGTCTAAAAATTGATAAATCTCCGGGCCCAGATGGACTACATCCTAGAGTTCGAAAGGAGATAGCTGAAGAAATAGTGGAGGCGTTAGTTATGTTCTTTCAAAAGTCACTGGAGTCAGGGAAAGTCCCAGAGGATTGGAAAATCGCTGTTGTAACCCCCCTGTTCAAGAAGGGAACAAGGAAAAAGATGGAAAATTATAGGCCAATTAGCCTAACCTCGGTTGCTGGCAAGATTCTAGAATCCATTATTAAGGATGAGATTTCTAAATTCTTGGAAGTGCAGGGTCAGATTAGGACAAGTCAGCATGGATTTAGTAAGGGGAGGTCGTGCCTGACAAACCTGTTAGAGGTCTTTAAAGAGATAACAAATAGGTTTGACCAAGGAGAGCCAATGGATGTTATCTATCTTGACTTCCAAAAGGCCTTTGATAAGGTGCCTCACGGGAGACTGCTGAGTAAAATAAGGGCCCATGGTATTCGAGGCAAGGTACTCACATGGATTGACGATTGGCTGTCAGGCAGAAGGCAGAGAGTTGGGATAGAAGGTTATTTTTCGGAATGGCAACCGGTGACGAGTGGTGTCCCGCAGGGTTCAGTGTTGGGGCCACAGCTGTTCTCTTTATATATTAACGATCTAGCTGACGGGACTGGGGGCATTCTGGCTAAGGTTGCCGATGAAACAAAGATAGGTGGAGGGGCAGGTAGTATGGAGGAGGTGGGGAGGCTGCAGAAAGATTTAGACAGTTTAGGAGAGTGGTCCAAGAAATGGCTGATGAAATTCAACGTGGGCAAGTGCGAGGTCTTGCACTTTGGAAAAAAAGTATAGATGCATGGACTATTTTCTAAACGGTGACAAAATTCATAATGCTCAAGTGCAAAGGGACTTGGGAGTCCTAGTCCAGGATTCTCTAAAGGTAAACTTGCAATGTTGTCATTCATCTCAAGAGGCTTGGAATATAAAAGCAGGGATGTGCTTCTGAAGCTTTATAAAGCATTAGTTAGGCCCCATTTAGAATACTGTGAGCAATTTTGGGCCCCACACCTCAGGAAGGACATACTGGCACTGGAGCGGGTCCAGCGGAGATTCACACGGATGATCCCAGGAATGGTAGGCCTAACATACGATGAACGTCTGAGGATCCTGGGATTATATTCATTGGAGTTTAGGAGGTTGAGGGGAGATCTAATAGAAACTTACAAGACAATGAATGGCTTAGATAGGGTAGATGTAGGGAAGTTGTTTCCATTAGCAGGGGAGACTAGGACCCGGGGGCACAGCCTTAGAATAAAAGGGAGTCACTTTCGAACAGAGATGAGGAGACATTTCTTCAGCTAGCGAGTGGTGGGTCTGTGGAATTCATTGCCACAGAGGGCGGTGGAGGCCGGGACGTTGAGTGTCTTTAAGACAGAAGTTGATAAATTCTTGATTTCTCGAGGAATTAAGGGCTATGGAGAGAGAGCGGGTAAATGGAGTTAAAATCAGCCATGATTGAATGGTGGAGTGGACTCGATGGGCTGAATGGCCTTACTTCCGCTCCTATGTCTTATGGTCTTATGTGTCAGCAGAACGTATGGTGGTTGCTGATGATATTTATTATCCTGAAAATGAAATGAAAATTCCTTATTGTCACAAGTCGGCTTCAAATGAAGTTACTGTGAAAACCACTTAGTCGACACATTCCGGCGCATGTTCGGGTAGCCTGGTACGGGAATTCAACCGTGCTGCTGGCCTGCCTTGGTCTGCATTCAAAGCCAGTGATTTAGCCCTGTGCTAAACCAGCTCCTGCGGAATGGATCGGATCATTCTCAACGGATTCCATTAATGTTAGATATCAGTAAGCTTGGTTTATTGCAACGGTCACTGCGATCCTCTGAGAAGTAGACTGAATTTGTACTCCTCATTCCTATCTCTCATTCTCCTCCCCTCCCTCGTCCTCAACTCCCTCTCCTATCTTCAGTCCTACACTCTCTGTCTCTCCTTCAGCATTATAAAGACGACAGGAATGGAGAGAGAATTTACGATTTTATACTCGATCATAAATGAAAAGACAAAGCCGAATCTCCATACAATACTATTGAGGTTATAGTTTTGACTATAGTTATTGCCACAGCATCTCGACTGGGGCCATGGATATAACTGACTGTTGGGACCTGGGCGCCCAAACCCTAAGTGAAATTTGAAGAACTGCCTGAAACAGGCGCAATGAGCAGAGACTTATCACACTCATTATTCCCATTATTGGACCGTGGTTATTTCTGTACCAGTGTTCTTGGTGACGTTGAAGAAACAGCATTTAACACCGTCACTGGCCACTTTGCATCTGATGTAACTTACATTTAACATTCTTTATCCGGTGAATTTCAGACAGATTAAGCTGGTAAAACCAACCTAGTGTAAACTCTCAATCTGTGCGCATGTTTTGTTGCTTATTTGTCAAGGGTTTTTTAAGGAAAGTTCTAATGAATTTGCCTGTAACCAATTGAAGCAGTTTTATGTAGTGGTGGTTCATCGCGATCTCAATTAAGTCATGATCAATGAAATGTGTAAAGATCTACTGGATAATTTATTCATTCATTCTACCAGATGCTTGTTTTTCAATAAGTGGTGGGTAGGGTTTCTTCACGGAATCATTTGCCTGAAGAATTTTTCGTGTGCCCTTGGCAACAATTTCAATCCATGTTCATGGAGTATTCTATCTGCAGATGGACTTCAAACTACAATCTTCTTCTCCGTGCCAGAGGGCTTTGCATTCAAGTGACACACCATGGCTTGTGCACAAAACATTCTGGCTGACATTGCAGTGTAGTCGGTTCCAGCTCTGTATAATAACTGACCTATCACACTCTGTCAATTACTCACAATCTAAATGCAGGAAAAGAGCATGGAATATTATCGATTATACATGTTTTGAAATTTTGGAACATAGGAACATAAGAACTAGGAGCAGGAGCAGGTCATCTGGCCCCTCGAGCCTGCTCCACCATTTAGTGAGATCATGGCTGAACAAGATTGTCTACGCAGGCAAATTGATTAATCCATTATTTTCCACGTGATACGCTGTTCCCCAGATCTCCAATAACACTCAGTGAGTTCGAAAGCATCCAACACCAAGCAATGCGCTTGATTGCTCCTCCTGCCACAAACATTCAATCCCTCCGCCACAGCCATCCCAAAATGCACTGCAATAACTCAACAAAGTTCCTCAGGCAATTGTTCCTTCGACAGCACCTTCCAGACGAACGACCACTAACATTTTGAAGAACTAGAAATGCCCCTACTTGGGAAAATCACCAACTGGATCTTCTCCTCCAAATCATTCACCACTCCCACTCGGAACCATATTAACGTTGCTTCAAGGTAACGGGGAAAAAATAATTTAGCTTCCTCCATAAAGGCACGTTGGGTATACTCAAATCTCAACGGCCTGCAACGCTTTAAGAAAGTAGCTCACCACCACCTTCTTAAGGGCAACTAGGCATGGGCAATTAGTTCTGTCCTAACCAGCAACTTTCACATCCAGAAAAAATTATCGTTTTAAAGCATTGGTGCTTTGAATTCCTGGGGCCTGGGGTGAACTGTTCTCCATTCTTGAAAGAAAAATATCGGGTACCCAATTCATTTTTTCCAAATAAGGCGCAGTTTAGCGTGGCCAATCCACCTACTCTGCACATCATTGGGTTGTGGGGGCATAACACACGCAAACACAGGGAGAATGTGCAAACTCCACACAAACAGTGACCCAGAGCCAGGATCGAACCTGAGAACTCGACGCCGTGAGGCAGCAGTGCTAGCCACTGCGCAACCGTGCTGCCCGTTTCCCATTCTAACGGTGGAATGAATCATGTAAGTTCTGCTTCAGAGGAAACTGGATCGAATGTATTTCTAACAGCATGAATACTGGAAGATAGAAACAATGTGCTTGCTGCAGGAAGGTGGAAGGTAGTGGTGTGCAATGTATCCAGCAGTAAACGCTCTCTCCTCCTTTCTCTCTTTACCACTCTCCTTTATTCAGTTTCTGTTTTGTTTCGATCGGTATCGGGTCAAGGTGTGATTTGCTGTGGGTCTCTTGAGCAAGATATTCTTCTACATCTTATTCCACCCAGACACATTCTGCGACTTTTTTGCTTTTGCACCACTGTCAACATGATGAACAATTGGAAATTCACAAAGCTGAAGGAGGCTCTTTGTTCCACAATTACTGTGTCTGTGCCCATTGTTACTATGATCGAGTTACATGGTCAGATAATTGAATACAGGAGTTGGGATATCTTGCTGAAGTTGTAAAAGACAATTTTGAAGGACACACTTGGAATACCGTGTACATTTCTCGTCACCGTAATATAGAAAGAGGGCGAAAAGATTTGCTCGACTTCTACCGGACTTGACAATTTGAGTTATAAGGAGCGGCTGGATATACTGGAACATTTTTCTTGGAGGCTGGGGGTGATCTTGACGTCTGCTATAAAATAATGAGGAGCACAGATGAAGTAGATTTTCGCAAATGTAGTGGAATCCAAAACTAGAGGGCACAGGTTTAACGTGGGAGGGGAGAGATTCAAAAGGGTCCAGAGGAATACTTGTTTCACACAGAGTGAGTGTCTGGATCGAGAGGCAGAGGCAGTGACAGAGGCATCTAAAATTCTGCCTTTAAAAAGCATTTAGATAGTTATATTGAGAACATGGGTATAGAGGAATATGACCAAATGTACGCAATTGGACAGGCTTTGCGTAATAAAAACTGGGCGGCATTGACAAGTTCGGCCGAAGGGCCTATTTCCATGCTGTAAACTTCTATGACCCTATGACCTGTCCCACCTTCCAGATCTGTGTCGCTGCAGATTCGAGCACTCCATCTATATGTCCAAATCGGTTTGAAATTTTGCTGTGGGTGTCTGCCTCGATTTTTCTGATCGACAGTGAACTTTGAGGGAATGAAAGTATCTGAGGAACAGGCAGGAATTGACAATGAGGCAGAAGCTCAGCTGTGATCAAACTGAATGTTGTGGCAGGAGTGAGTGGTCGTGTAGTCTCCCTATGTTGTAATTTCCTAGCAGTTCCAGTTGGCACAGCACTCGCAGCTGGCAAATGAATATAACTGCGAGATAAGATTGTTAAGTTATATCTTTCGAATAATTATTTCAATGTTCTGGGATAGATTTCAATTATCTGGGCGGCACTGCCTGTGAATTTGGTGGAGGCAGATACAACAGTGGCTTTTAAATGTGAATGCGAGAAACAACAGGAATGAAATGCATGCTTTTTGGGAAAGGTCGATCGAGTGGGATTGAATGAACCGCTAATCTAAAGAGCCTATGAGGTGAAACGGAATGAATGTCCACCTTCGGTACTTCACGCACTTATAAGTTTTTGATAACGTCTGGCTGTGAGATGATATGCACCAACACCTGGAGTTTCCCCTCAATGCGACCCACCACGGCGAGTAGGATCACGGTAATCCTTTATATATAATGTGCCCGTGCTTGAAACGACGTCAGCTTTAGCTCACTGGTTACTTCACAGCATCAACTTAATTGTAAGTTCGAACCTGTCTCACCGTGGGCGCTTCTGGCGTTTTTAAAATTTCCAAAACATGTGTGTTGCATTAAAAATGCAGCAGCACATTTATAATTATAAGTAGGTGTACTTTGTTTAGAGGTTGCATTGATCTGTTTTGAAAAGATGCTTGTGCCACGTCAATTACTCACAACCTAAATCCAGGAAAAGAGCATGGACGATTATCGATTATACATTTTTTTAAATTTCGGAACAAGAGTGTCTACGCAGGCAAATTGATTAATCCATTCTTTTCCACGTGAAACGCTGTTCCCCAGATCTCCAAGAACACTCAGTGAGTTCGAAAGCATCCAGGACTAAGCAGTGCGCTTGATTGCTCCTCCTGCCACAGGCATTCAATCCCTCCGCCACAGCCATCCAAAAATGCACTGCAACAACTCAACAAAGTTCCTCGGGCAATTGTTCCTTCGGCAGTACATTCAAGCTGTACGACCACTAAGATTTTGAAGAACTAGTCAAGCCCCTACTTGGGACAATCACCAACGGGATCTTCCCCTCCAAATCACTCACCGCTCCCACTCGGAACCATATTAACGTTCCTTCACGGTAACGGGGAAAAAAATAATTTTGCTTCCCCCATAAAGGCATGTTCGGGTTACCCAAACCTCAACGGCCTGCAACGCTTCAGGAAAGCAGCTCACCACCACCTTCTTAAGGGCAACTAGGGATGGGAAATAAATTATGTCCTAACCAGCTACTCTCACATCCAGTAAAAATTATCGTTTTAAAGCATTGCTGCTTTGAATTCCTGGGGCCCGGGATGAACTGTTCTACATTCTTGAAACAAAAATATCGAGTCCCCAATTCATTTTTCCCAATTAAGGCGCAATTTAGCGTGGCCAATCCACCTACTCTGCACATCATTGGGTTGTGGGGGCATAACCCACGCAAACACGTGGAAAATGTGCAAACTCCACACAAAGAGTGACCCAGAGCCGGGATCGAACCTGAGAACACCATGAGGCAGCAGTGCTAGCCACTGCGCAACCGTTCTGCCCTTGTTTGTAATTCTAATGGCGGAATGAATCATGTAAATTCTACTTCAGAGGAAACTGGATCGAAGGTATTTCTAACAGCATGAATCCTGGAAGATAGAAACAATGTGCTTGCTGCAGTCAGGTGGAAGGTAATGGTGTGCAATGTATCCAGCAGTAAACGCTCTCTCCTCCTTTCTCTCTTTACCAGTCTCCTTTGTTTCTCTTTTGTTTCTATTGGCATCGTGTGAAGATTTGTTTTGCGTGGGTCTCTTCAGCAAGACATTCTTCTACATCTTATTCCACTCAGACACATTTTGCGACTTTTTTGCTTTTTACACGACTGTAAACATGATGAATAATTGGAAATTCACAACACTGACTTTGTTCCACAATTACTGTGTCTGTGCCCATTGTTACTATTATACAGATACATGGTCAGAAATTGAATACAGGATATGGGACGTCTTGTTGAAGCTGTACAAGACATTGGGAAGGACACAATTGGAATAATGTGTACAGTTCTGGTCACCGTGATATAGAAAGAGGGCGGAAAAATTTGCTCGGCTGCTTCCGGTCTTTAAAATTTGAGTTATAAGGAGCGGCTGGATAGACTGGAACATTTTTCTTGAAGGCTAGAGGTGATCTTCACAACGGATATAAAATAATGAGGGGCATAGATCAGGTAGATTTTCCCCAAAGGTACTGGAATGCAAAACTAGAGGGCATAGGTTTAAGATGAATGAGGAGAGAAACAAAAGGATCCAGAGGAACAATTGTTTCACACAGAGGGTATGAGTGTCTGGAACGAGCTGGCAGAGGCGGTAGTAGAGGCGTCTACATTGTTGCCTTACAGAGACAGTTACAGAGACAGATACAGAGACAGTTACAGAGACAGTTACAGAGACAGAGACAGTTACAGAGACAGATACAGAGACAGTTACAGAGACAGATACAGAGACAGATACAGAGAATGTTACATAGACAGATACAGAGACAGAGACAGATACAGAGAATGTTACATAGACAGATACAGAGACAGAGACAGATACAGAGACAGTTACAGAGACAGATACAGAGACAGTTACAGAGACAGTTGCAGAGACAGTTACAGAGACAGATACAGAGACAGTTACAGAGACAGTTACAGAGACAGATACAGAGACAGTTACAGAGACAGTTACAGAGACAGAGACAGTTACAGAGACAGATACAGAGACAGTTACAGAGACAGATACAGAGACAGATACAGAGACAGTTACAGAGACTGATACAGATACAGTTACAGAGACAGATACAGAGACAGTTACAGAGACAGATACAGATACAGAGACAGAGACAAATACAGAGTCAGTTACAGAGACCGAGAGATACAGAGAACGTTACAGGGAGAGGTACAGAGAGATATAGAGACAGTTAGAGAGAGAGAGATACAGAGAACGTTACAGAGAGAGGTCCAGTGAGAGATACAGAGACAGATACAGAGACAGAGAGATACAGAGAACGTTACGGAGAGGAACAGAGAAAGATATAGAGACAGATAGAGAGAGAGAGATACAGAGAACGTTACAGAGAGAGGTACAGAGAGAGATATTGAGACAGTTACAGAGAGAGAGAAATACAGAGAACCTTACAGAGAGAGGTACAGAGAGAGATATAGAGACAGATAGAGAGAGAGAGATACAGAGAATGTTACAGAGAGAGGTACAGAGAGAGATACAGAGACAGCTAGAGAGAGAGAGAGATCCAGAGAAAGATACAGAAGGAGGTACAGAGAGAGAGATACAGAGACAGACACAGAGACAGATACACACAGAGAGAGAGATACAGAAATGCAGGCCCTGGTTCTTCTGGTCACGCATGACACCATTTCCTCCCTGCGAATCTTTCCTCGTGCCCTCCTTCCTGAACGCTAGAAATGTCCTCATGACAAACATAATACTGACTGTTCTATCACTCCTGAGTGATAAACAGGATGGGACATTGAAAATCCCCCAGACCCCTGAAACCACTCAGATATCAAAGGAAGATTGAATATCATGGTCAGTGTTTCCACTATGTCCACACTCCATCCCTCAGACCCTCTCACGCAGACAATCTAGACCAGGTTATTATTCTATTTCATTGTGATATAAAAAGTGTTGGATTGAAAGGGGTTAACTGACCCTGTTTGTTTAGTGAGTGTAATTAATGTCAGTCTCCATGGATCCTAATGGTGTCACTGGAGGATGTCCTTCTCCTATTAATAAGCGATTAATTTCAATGTGGTATCCCAAACTGTCACGGGAGCGTCAACTCCAACACTGACAGAGATCAGCGGCTCCAGAGAGACCGAGAGGAGGGAGCAGAATCTCAAAACAACCCACAGGAACCTTACCGCAATGAACAGAAGTTTATCAGTGGCTCTTTATTGGATTTCTCGAGATCCTTTCGCTTCACCATGGTGGATCCTGGATGTACTCTGGATAATTCAGGCGGGTTATTATCCCCTCCTGGCTACTGTTGGTGTGCCTGGTAAGTCTCCCTGTCCAGTTATTTACTGTGTAAACTACTTTAAGTCTATTATTGCTCTGGTCATTTCCCTCTTGGAAAGATTGAATGCATGTTCTTCAGTTCCAGTCACTCATCTCAGTCCCTATCCAGTATCCACACACCGCTCTCTGGCTGAAATCGGAGATTGTTCACAATCTCCGCACTCACTTTGACACTGAAGATATTTATATCCAGAAAATTGTATTTAAATGTTTTCTCCATTCCCAATCCTACCCACTTGAATTCGCCTCATCTCAGCCGCAGAATAAACCATCATCTGTGTCTTTGTTAAATCCACACTCGATTATTGCGATTAAATTCTTGTCATCCAATTCCTGTTACACGTTATCATGAAGCGCATCTCATCCACAACTCTGCTGTCCATATCCTAAACCTCACCCAATCCCAGTGGCGTATCATGCCTGTGCCCACTGACCCACATTTGTTCACAGTCTGGCAGCATCTCAATATCAATGTTCTCATTCAGTGAATGAATTTCTCTCACAGTCTCAATTTATACAATTTCCAACGAAATTGCAATGAGTTAATTTTCATTCTATGTCCAGTTCTGTTATTGGAAGGTTCGTGGAGGTGATGAGGATGGGTTTCTGGAGGTTGTGTCATTGGCGAGTAAGTGGTGGTGATGTGGATGTGTTTCTGGAGGTTGTGTTATTGGGACGTTAGTGGGGGTCCTGTGGATTGGTTTCTGGAGGTTGTGTTATTGGGAAGTTAGTGGAAATTATGTGGATGGATTTCTAGACGTTCTGTTAATGAGAGGTTATTGGCGGTGATGAGGATGTGTTTCTGCAGGTTGTGGTATTGGGACGTTAGTGGAGGTGCTGTGGATGGATTTCTGCAGGTTGTGTATTGGGGAGTTGGTGGAGTGATGAAGATGTGTTTCTGGAGGTTGCGTTATTGGGAAGTTAGTGGAGGTGACTGATCCACAGGGATCAGTGCTGGGACCTTTGCTGTTTGTAGTATATATAAATGATTTGGAGGAAAATGTAACTGGTCTGATTAGTAAGTTTGCAGACGACATAAAGGTTGGTGGAATTGCGGATAGCGATGAGGACTGTCAGAGGATACGGCAGGATTTAGATTGTTTGGAGACTTGGGCGGAGAGATGGCAGATGGAGTTTAATCCGGACAAATGTGAGGTAATGCATTTTGGAAGGTCGAATGCAGGTAGGGAATATACAGTGAATGGTAGAACCCTCAATTGTATTGAAAGTCAAAGAGATCTAGGAGTACAGGTCCACAGGTCACTGAAAGGGGCAACACAGGTGGAGAAGGTAGTCAAGAAGGTATACGGCATACTTGCCTTCATTGGCCGGGGCATTGAGTATAAGAATTGACAAGTCATGTTGCAGCTGTACAGAACCTTAGTTAGGCCACACTTGGAGTATTGTGTTCAATTCTGGTCGCCACACTTCCAGAAGGATGTGGAGGCTTTAGAGAGGGTGCAGAAGAGATTTACCAGAATGTTGCCTGGTATGGAGGGCATTAGCTATAAGGAGCGGTTGAATAAATTCGGTTTGTTCTCACTGGAACGAAGGAGGTTGAGGGGCGACCTGATAGAGAATACAAAATTATGAGGGGCATAGACAGAGTGGATAGTCAGAGGCTTTTCCCCGGGGTAGAGGGATCAATTACTAGGGGGCATAGGTCTAAGGTGAGAGGAGCTAGGTTTGGAGTAGATGTACGAAGCAAGTTTTTTACGCAGAGGGTAGTGGGTGCCTGGAACACGCTACCGGAGGAGATGGTGGAAGCAGGGACGATAGGGACATTTAAGGGGCATCTTGACAAATACATGTGTTACGGTGAGTGTGTGTTTTAATGTCTGTGTCTGTGAGTGTGAGTATGTGTATTAGTGTCTCTGTGTGTCTCAGAATGTGTGCATTAGTGCCTCTATGTGTCTCTGTGAATGTGTGTATTAGTGTCTCTGTGTGTCTGTGAGTGTGTGTATTAGTGTCTCTGTGTGTGTCTGTGCTTCTGTGTATTAGTGTCAGTGTGTGTGTGTCTGTGCTTCTGAGTATTAGTGTCTGTGTGTCTGTGAGTGTGAATATTTGGATTAGTGTCTCTGGGTGTGTCTGAATGTGTGCATTTGTGCCTCTGGGTGTGTCTGTTAGTGTGTGTATTAGTGTCCATGTGTCTCTGTGTGTGTCTGTGAATGTGTGCATCAGTGCGTCTGTCAGTGTGTGTTTCAGTGTCTGTGAGTGTGCATTAGTGTCTCTCAGTCAGCCTATGCATTTGTGTATTAGTGTATGTGTGTGCGAGTGTGTGTATTAGTGTATCTCTGTGTGTATGTGTGTGTACTGGTGTCTGTGTGTGTCTGCGAGTGTGTGTATTGGTGTACCTGTGTGTCTGTGATTGTGTGTATTCGTGTGTGAGTGTGTGCATTAGTGCCTTTTGTCTATTAGAGTTTCGGTGTGAGTGTGAGTGCGAGTCATTGTTCCTGTGTGTCTGTGAGTGTCCGAATTAGTATGCCTGTGTGAGGTGTGTGTTACTGTATGTGTGTATGTCTGTGAGTGTGTGTGTCAGTGTGTGTCTGAGTGTGTGTATTGGTGACTCTGTGTGTGTGGGTGTGTATTACAGCATGTGTGTGTCTGTGAGTGTGTGTAGTAGTGCCTCTGTGTGTTTGAGTGTGTGTATTAGTGTCTGTGTGTGTGTCTGTGAGTGTCTGCATTAGTGTCTGTGAGTGTGTGCATTAGTGCCTGTCTGTGTGTCAGTGTGTTAATATATGTCTCTGATGGTGTGTGGGTTAGTGTGTGTATTAGGGTCTGTGTGTGTGTGTTCCCATTCGTGTCTGTGTGTGTATGAGTCTGTGTATTGGTGTCTCTATGTGTGTGTGAGTGTGCGTACTTGTGTCTCGACGTGTCTGTGAATATGTGTATTAGTGACTCTGTGTCTGTGAGTGTGAATCAGTGTCTCTCTGTGAGTGAGTGTGTATTAGTGTCTGTGTGTTTGTGAGTGTGTGTATTAGTGAATGTGTGTGTGTGTGTGTGTGCGCGCACTTGTGTGTCGGCGTGTCTATGAATATGTGTATTAGTGACTATGTGTGAGTGTGTGAATCAGTGTCTCTATGTGTGTGAGTGTGGATTAGTCTCTGTGTGTGCGTCTGTATGTGAGTGTATTAGTGTCTACCTATCTCTGTTGATGTGTGCATTAGTGTCACACTGTGTGTCTGTGTGTGGGTATGTGTGTATTAGTGCCTGCGAGTCTGAGAGTGCGTGTACTAGTGCTTATGTGTGTGCCTGTGAGTGTAATTATTCGTGTCCCTGTATGTCTGTGAGTGTCTGTGTGTGCGTCTGTGAGAGTGTGGATTAGTTTCTATCTGTGTCTGTGAGTGTGTGTGTTAATGTATGTGTGTAAGTTTGTGTATTAGTGTCCCCGAGTGTGTTAGTGTGTGTAATAGTGCCTCCGCGTGCATGAGTGTGGGTACTCATGTCCCCTGTCTGTGAGTGTGTGTAATATTTTATCTCTGTGTATATGAGTGTGGGTATTAGTGTCTTTTCTTTCTGTGAGTGTGGATGAGTGTCTGTGTGTGCTAGTGTGTGTAATGGTGTACCTGTGTGTCTGTGGATGTGTGTATTCGTGTCTGTGCGTGTGTGAGGGTGTGTATTAGTGTCTGTGTGTGTCTATCTGCGTGTGTATTACATTCTCTGTGTGTCTGTGAGTGTGTGTATTAGTGTCGCTGTGTGTGTGAATGTGTGTATTTGTGCCTCTGTGTTGTTGTGAGTGTGTGAGTAGTAGTGACTGTGAGTGTGTATATTCGTGTCTCTCTGTGTGTGAGTTCATGGATCAGTGTCTCTGTGCTTGGGAGTGTGTGTATTAGTGTCTGTGTGTGTGTGTTTCAGTGTATTAGTGTCTCTGTTGTTATGGGCGAGGCGTTTTCAGAACCCCAAAATGTATCATGGAGTTCAACCAACCGCCCCTTTAATGTATTTAGTGCTTTTCCTAGCATACGGCTTGTTCCCTAGGAGTGGGATTACAATTATGGAGACGTGGGTTTATAAACAAAAAACAATGTTTATTCCATGAACTCAACTTAACATCTTTTTAAACATTGGATCTCTTAACACCCATTACTTCAAAGATTACTCAGAAAATATTGCAACAGTAAATAATTCCTCAAAATGTTCCTTCAAACTTACAAGAGACTTAACACCTTTAAACAGAATCACATCAGGTTAAAGGCTTTACTATTATGAGTTTAAATCACCTTAATGATCCAGAGATAGTCTTTCAAGGCAGAGATCACAGCAAATCCAGCTCCCTGCAAAACACAGACACACAACCAGCTCTTCTCCTCCAAACTGCAGCTCTCTGGAAACACACAGACACACAAGCTGCTTTTTTATACAGCAAAACTAAACTGCAAAATGGCTGACCTGACCTCAGCTCCACCCACTCTCTGACATCACTGTTTTCTTAAAGGTACATTGCTTAAACATCCATGTATTAAAGGTACTCTCACATGACACCTCCCCCCAAGAAACAAAAATAAGCCATCAACTTCAAGATGGTTTCATTTTTCACTTTTGCACCATCCACTAAGACATGCACAAAGTAAATATGCATTTTCATTTAAAGAAAACAACACACTCAAACAGGTATAATAATATAGTCCATTTCTCTTTGTTCTTGTTCCTCCAACCGAAATCCTTCTCGAGTGACAATCTCTTTGAACATACTCTCTGCACGATCCATCCATTCCTCTACTCCTCGGCATTTTTCTTTAGAATCAGATACTTTAGTTCAATCTGACCACAGAGTCCCTTGCAATTCTCCAATACAGGGGCATTGATGATCACAACTTTCCGGCAGTCATATGCCTATTGAAAGTCCACTGTCCTTTGACTTTTTTTATGTTTCTTCAGCAATTCCATCAGTGGAGTAATCACGCCACAAAACCGTTGCACAACTGTGCGATGAAATCCATTCATGCTAAGAAATCGCATTATTTCCCTTCGTCGTGAGGGTATTGGAAACTCCGCAAGAAAAGTGATGTGGGCTCTCCAAATTCACTTTCGGCTAGGTTCATCACCAAACCCGCCTCCTGAAGTCGATCGAAGAACTCCATACAATGTTTTAAATGTTCTTTCCATGTCTGGAAGTTGGAAATATAAACAGATTGTCCCGCTTTCTCAATGCAATCTTCAAACGTGCGATAGGTTATGAGTCCGTTCTTGTAACTGCATTCACCTTTCTGTAGTCCACACACAACCGTTGGGTACCGTCTGGTTTAGGTACCATCACCATGGGTGAGCTCCATTGGCTGCAACCCACTTCAATTATGCAATTTTTAAGCATACTCTCAATCTCGCTGTTAACCTGTGCCAATTTTGAAGGATTACATCTATATGGATGTTGTTTGTTAGGAACAGCATTTCCCCACATCTACATCATGTGTAGCCATTTTAGCACTTCCCAATTGATCTCTACAAACCTGCCCAAGAGATATCAATAACTCTTTCAGGTCAGTTCGTTTTTCCTCTGGAAGGTAACTTAACAATTCATCCCAATTTTTAAGAACATCCTCATTACCCAATTTAGTTTGAGGTATGTCAAATTCACAGTCCTCTGGATTTGGTTCGTCACTTTTAGTTAGAATCATTAAAACCTCCTTTCTCTCTCTTTCCCTTTCAACGTACCTTTTAAGCATATTCACATGACACACTCGGTGAGTCTTCCTTCTGTCTGGTGTTTTTAACCACATAATTCACCTCATTCAATTTCCTTTCAATTTTATACGGTCCACAAAACCTAGCTTTTAAAGGCTCACCTACCACTGGTAACAACACTAAAACTTTATCCCCACTGGCAAAACTACGAACTTTGGATTTCTTCTCCGATACCCGTTTCATCAAATTTAATGCAACTTTCAAATGTTGTCTCGCCAATTCACCTGCTCTATTTAATCGTTCCCTAAAATTTGACACGTAATCCAATAGTGTAATTTCCGATTTCTCACCCACCAATTTTTCCTTAAATCAACTTAAGTGGCCCTCTTACCTCCTGACCAAAAATTAGTTCAAAAGGACTAAACTTGGTAGGCTTATTAAGTGCATCCCTAATTGCAAACAATACGAATGGGATTCCTTTATTCCAATCCTCTGGATAATCTTGACAATACGCCCCCAACATTGTCTTTAATATCCGGTGCCACATTCCTAACGCCCCTGCGATTCCATAACTTCTTTGAATAACTTTGAAGTAAAATTCGTTCCTTAATCCGATTGAATTTCTGTGGGTAGTCCATACCTAGTAAAGAATTTAAGTAACTCATCAACAATCCTTTAGCTGTAATATTACGTACTGGAATGGCCTCTGGAAACCTAGTAGACACATCCATTACAGTCAAAAGATATTGATTCCCACTTTTTGTATTAGGAAGCGGTCCTACACAATCAATTAGGACCCACGTAAAAGGTTCCTCAGATGCTGAAATGGGTATTGAGGGCGCTGGTTTTATCACTGCTTGAGGTTTCCCTATCACTTGACATGTGTGACATGATTGACAAAATTTAACTTCATCTTTATGTAGTCCAGGCCAATAAAAATGTTTCTGGATTTCAGCTTGAGTTTTCATCATTCCCAAATGACCTCCCACTGGTACCTCATGTGCAACTCGCAACACCTCCTTTCTATACCCTACCGGCAATACTACTTGAACTTCTGCCCACTTTTCATCCGCCTGCATATGTACAGGCCTCCATTTTCTCATCAAGACATAATTTTCACGGCAATAACACTCTGGTATACTCTCAGATTCCTCTTCCGTATATGCTTTCTGATATATCCGTTATATTTCTACATCTTTCTGTTGTAACTCCGCAAATTTTCCTGAACTAAAAATATCCGCCTCATCCGCCACCTGTTCTTTTTCTTCTGCAACCATCTGATCAAAAATCGTTTCTGATAATTGCACTTCAACTTCGTCTTCATTCTTTGATTTCTCCTCTTGTCTTAACCTGTAACTTGGCGGCCTTGTTGCGACACAATCCGGAAAAATCCCAGGATATTCGTCCTTCAACACTTCAGCTGTCTGATTTTCCACTGGCTTATCAACCACAGTAGGCATCACTCCCACCTGCGGTCCAGCTATATCATTATCCAAGATAAACTGTATTCCTGACAAGATAGTTTCTCTATTAATCCTACTACCACTTCACCACTCTTCACTGAACTTTCCAACCTTATCTTATATAATGGAACGCTACTCCTCTCACCCAGAATTCCACATATTACCACCTTTTCTGGCAACATTCTTCCCAAACTACATAATTCCTCATCTCTTACCATTAAAGATTGACTAGCCCCTTTATCTCATAAAATTGTGATTTATTTACCTTCTCCTCCTGATACACATGAGTAAACTTAACCCACAAAAGTAAATTCTTTAAAGACATCTGGCACCTTCTTAACAATTACTTCTTGGACAGGCTGTACAATCGTTTGCACCTCCTTCGCTTCCTTTGGGCTCTCCTTTACCACTCTAAAAAACCCCACTGTCTTATCCTGTTTTACTACATCAGCCCTCCCAGTGCTTTTCTTCAACCACCAACACTGTGACTTTACATGGCCTAGTTTATTACAGTGAAAACATCTGAAACTTTTCATTTATTTTCCACCCTCCTGGATTTCATTTTTCATCTGAGGTACACTCTCTTTATTGTCTCCCATCAGATCACATTTACCTTTACCACTTGAGTATTTCTCATGTCCCCAGTTTCTATCCATCACCGGCTGAAACCGATGGCGGAAGCCAATCTTTGATTCATGAATTAATTCATAATCATCTGCTATTTCTGCTGCTAATCTCGCAGTTTTAACCCTCTGTTCTTCCACATGAGTTTTCACTACATCAGGAATTGAATTTTTAAACTCCTCCAAAAGTATAATTTCTCTGAGAGCTTCATACGTTTGGTCCATTTTCAAAGCCCTTATCCGCCTATCAAAATTACTCTGTTTGAGCCTTTCAAACTCCATGTATGTTTGACCAAATTCTTTCCTTAAATTTCTAATCCTTTGTCTGTAAGCTTCAGGCACTAGCTCATATGCACTTAAGATGGATTTCTTCACCTTCTCATACGTTCCAGATACCTCCTCCGATAGTGACGCAAACACTTCACTAGCTCTATCTACCAGCTTTGTTTGAATCAGTAACACCCACATGTCCTGTGGCCATTTCATTTGTTTAGCTACCTTCTCAAATGGAATGAAAAAGGCTTCCACTTCCTTCTCATTCAACCTTGGCAATGCTTGAACATATTTAAATAGATTCCCACCATACCTTCGACTATGATGCGCTTTCTCAGTATCCTCATCACTATCATCCAACTGTACGTTTCCCTTGACGTCTGCCAATTTTAACTGATTGTCATGTTGCATGGCCATTTTCTTAAGTTCAAACTCCCTCTCTTTATCTTTTTCCCTGATCTGTATCTCCCTTTCCTTTACTTTTTGTTCTGCTAGGGCTATTGTTTATTTTCTCCTTTCTTCTCTCTCCTTTTCTTTTTCCTCTCTCTCTCTCTTTCTTTTTCCTCTCTCTCACTCTCGTATTCAAGCCGCTTGAATTCTTTCTCGTGTCCCATTTGTTTAATTTGCAACTGAATTTTTGCCATTTCCAATGAGTCAAACTCTACCTCAGGCACCTTATAATGTTTAGCCACCGCCATAATTACCTCATCTTTTCACATTTTGTCTGGTAATGTTAACTGCGATGTTCTTGCCAAATCTAACAGTCTGCTTTTAGTTTCTGTCTGTAAGGTACTACGTGTGACATTCTCCACCCCCAAAAACTTCTGAGCCTCTGAAAGAGCCATTGTTCACAACACTCTCCCCACTTAAACTAAAATAGCACACCGGAAAAGCAACAATCCTTCACTGTCTTTAAGTTCACAAAAGCCAATCCAATAGATACACTTTATCCCCCTCGAGCCCCCAATTGTTATGGGCGAGGTGTTTTCAGAACACTAAAATGTATCATGGAGTTCAACCAACCTCCCCCTTTAATGTATTTGTAGCTTTTCCGAGTACACGGCTTGTTACCCTGGTGTGGGATTACAATTATGGACACGAGGGTTTTTGAACACAAAACAATGTTTATTCCATGAACTCAACTTAACATCTTACATAAACATTGGATCTCTTAACACCCCTTACTTCAAAGATAACTCAGAAAATATTGCAACAGTAAATGATTCCTTAAAATGTTCCTTCAAACTTACAAGAGACTTAACACCTTTAAACACATCAGGTTAAAGGCTTTACGATTATGAGTTTAAATCACCCTAATGATCCAGAGATAGTCTTTCAAGGCAGATATCACAGCAACTCAAGCTCCCTGCAAAACACAGACGCACAACCAGCTCTTTTCCTCCAAACTGCAGCTCTCTGGAAACACACAGACACACAAGCTGCTTTTTTACACTGCAAAACTAAACTGCAAAATGGCTGACCTGACCTCAGCTCCACCCACTCTCTGACATCACAATTTTCTTAAATCTACATTGCTTAAACATCCATGTCTTAAATATACTCGCAGATGACGCTGCATGTATGTGTGTGTGTGTATTTGTGCCTGTGTGGGTGTGAATTAGTGTCTCTGTGTTTGTGAGTGTGTGTATTAGACGATCCGTGTGTCTGTGTGTGTATTAGTTTCTGTGTGTTTGTGTGAGTGTGTATTAGTGTCTCTGTGTGTGAGCGTTGTATTAGTGTCTCTTTGTATATGAGTATGTGAATCAGTGTATCTGTGCGCCTGTGAGTGTGTGTATGTGTGTGCCAGTATATGTATTAGAGAATCTTTGTGTCTGTGGATGTGTGTACTGGTGTATGTGTGTGTGTGTGTGTACTTTGTCCCAGTGTGTGCGAATGTGGGTATTAGTATCTCCATTTGTGTCTGTGTGTGAATTACTGTCTCCGTGTCTGTGAGTGTATTAGTGTCTGTGTGTGAGTGTATTAGTGTATGTGTGTGAGTGTATTAGTAAGTGTATGTGAGCGTGAGTGTGTATCTGTGAGTGTGTGTATGTGTGTAAGTATGTGTATTAGTGTCGCTGTGTGGTCTGCGAGTGCATATTAGTTTCTGTGTGTGTGTCTGTGAGTGTGTGCATTAGTGTATCTGTGTATCTGTTAGTGTGAGTGTATTTGTGTCTCACTGTGTGTATGTGAGTGTGTGTATTTATCATTAGAATTGTCATAGAATTTACAGTGCAGAAGGATCCCATTCGGCCCATCGAGTCTGCACCGGCTCTTGGAAAGAGCACCCTACCCAAGGTCAACACCTCCACCCTATCCCCATAACCCACTAACCCCACCCAACACTAAGGGCAATTTTGGACACAAAGGGCAATTTATCAAGGCCAATCCACATAACCTGCAGATCTTTGGACTGTGGGAGGAAACCGGAGCACCCGGAGGAAACCCACGCACACACGGGGAGGATGTGCAGACTCCGCACAGACAGTGACCCAAGCCGGGAATCGAACCTGGGACCCTGGAGCTGTGAAGCAATTGTGCTAGCCACAATGCTGCCGTGCTGTCCTCTTGTGTGTGTGTGTGTATGTGAGTGGGTATTAGTGTATGTGTGTGCACGTACTAGCGTCTCTGTCCGTCTGCGAGTGTGTGTATTAGTTTCTCTCTGTGAGTCTGTGTGTGTGTCTTAGTGTCCCTGTGTATGTCTGTGAGTGTGTTTAATAGTGCCACTTTGTGTGTCTGTGTGTGTGTGTATGAGTGTCTGTGTTTGTATTAGTGTGTCGGTGGGTCTGAGTGTGTGCATTCATGTCTCTGTGTATGCCTGTAAATGTGTGTATTATGTCTCTGTGTGTGTCTGTGATGTGTGTATTAGTGTATATTTGTGTGTCCGCAAGTGTGTGTATTAGTTGTATGTGTGTGTTTGTTTCAGTGTCTCTGTGACTGCCAGTGGGTGCACTTGTTGTCTATTTGTTTGTGAGTGTGTTTTAGTGTTTATTTATTTGTCTTTATCAAAACCAGCTCAATTGAACGATGGAATATCTACCTCGGCCTGATGTGCAATTTTATTGTTCCTTTCCCTTCCTCATAGTGAATCTCATCGCAATTGTGATCCTGAAGAGACAAAACTGTAGATTGTCCAAATGTGTCACTTGTTACCTGGTGGCCATGGCAGTGGGGGATCTACTGGTCGTTATTCTCGACCTGATATTGAGACACATACCCATTGTTTTCAAGGAACACTTTTATTTCCTGCGGTCCATCCCCGTGTGTAATATCCACGCCGTCCTGCTTTATGCAGCCACTGACTGTTCTGTCTGGTTCACCGTCACTTTCACCTTTGATCGATTTGTGGCCATTTGTTGCCCGAAGCTGAAAAGTAAATATTGCAGCGAGAAAACGGCGGCTGTGGTTTTGGGAACAGTGGCTGTGCTGAGCTGTTTGAAGAACGTTTCCTGGGGGTTTATGGTAACCGGCCGGTATTGGCTGAAGAACAGCCCCTGGTTTTGTGAAGTCACAGCGGATGTTTTGGGCTCTCTGGTCTGGGGATCAATTGAGCTCGTCCACAACATTACAACACCGTTTGTTCCATTTGTCCTGATTCTGCTGCTCAATGTTCTCACCGTCAGACATATTGTCGCGAACAGCAGGGCCCGCAGGAGACTCCGGGCGCACTGCAGTGGGGAGAGTCCCAGAGATCCAGAGATGGAAAGTCGGAGGAAATCCATCATTTTACTGTTTATTATCTCTGCCAATTTCATTCTGTTATGGTCAATGTTAATGGTTTATTCTATATGGAACCGGATGTGGTTTCTGGTCTATAACAACTCTGTGTGGTTAGATAATTATGTTCAGGAATTGGGGATGATGTTGCAGCTCCTGAGCTGCTGCACAAACACTGCGATTTACGCCGTGACACAGACTCTGTTCAGACAGCAGTTGAAGAATGTGCTGAAATTTCCCTTCACTCGGATTCTTCAACTCATTAAATCCAGGTGTTATAAGAATAATCCCTTATTGTCACAAGTAGGTTTCAGTGAAGTTACTGTGAAAAGCCCCTAGTCGCCACATTCCGGCGCCTGTTCGGGGAAGCCGGTTGCGGAATTGAACATGTCTGCTGCCTTGTCCTGCATTACAAGCCAGCTGTTTAGTCCACTATGCTGAACCAGCCACTTTAACATACCTGATAATTATTGGTTGGGGACTAATGGCATTCCCATAATCCTCAATGAGTATGAGCTCCCCCAATGAGTAGGAATCATGAGCAGAGTCACCTGCATATTTAGAGCTGGCCAGTGTAGGACCAGCGAGAGAGGAGAGAGCAGTGGAGTACTACTGTCGTATGTATGTAATGGAAATTAAGTTATTTCTTTTCGATTCTACATACTCGTGCTGGAAAATTCGTGGCCCTCACAAAACCAGGGCATCTCTCTCCTCCAACTTCCGGTGAACCTGCCCATTACCAGCCAGCCTCATATTGATTTGCCATCCTGCATTACCAAGATAAATCGGTGGTGGCCACCTTGTGATGCCGGGTGACAGTCGGCGGCCTGTCCTAATCCCTGTCCTCATCCCTCCTAAACCCCCGCTGAAGGATGGGGGACTCTATCAGCCGCTCTTCAAAAGGTCGGCCAGTAAGGCACCGAATGGGGAGGAACCCGGCAGAGATCGACTGGGAAGTGTCTGCACCCTATTGTAAATGACTCTGAGTTACTTGGTGTGGACTCTCCGTGTCCTTACTAAAGAGGCGTTCCTGCAGCCTACCTGCCATTAGGGTGGGTTTTTTATGTCAAATATTTTTATCGCTACAAAAATATTACCTAAAAAAATTTGCTTGAGCTGCCAACCACTCCCCATGGCCGATCGGATGGTTCTGCGTTATCCCCACATGGCTGGTCAGCTGGGTGAGTGTGTCTCTAACCATGGGCGATGAGCTGCGTGTGTGGGGCTCCTCCCATGGCTGATCAGCTGGGTGTGCCTGCCTTCCCCCAGGGGCGATCAGTTGGGTGTGGGTTGGGAGTGCATCACAGTAGCACAGCCGTTAGCACTGTGGCTTCAGAGCGCCAGGGTCCCGGGTTCGATTTCCGGCTTGGGTCTGTGCGGAGTCGGCACGTTCTCCCCGTGTCTGCGTGGATTTGCTCCGGGTGCTCCGGTTTCCTCCCGCAGTCCAAAGATGTGCAGGTTAGGTGAGTTGGACATGTCACATTGCCCTTAGTGCCCACAAAGTATAGAAGGGTTGTCATGTGAGAGTACCTTTAAGAAATGGGTGCTTATCAGTGATGTCAGAGTGTGGGTGGAGCTGGACTGTCAGTCTGTTTTTACTTTCGTTCAGGCTGTTTTCTGCAGGTGTGCTTCGTTTCGTTTTAGATTTGGAAAAGCTGCAATCACAGCAAGATGTGTATGAATCTCGGCATGCTTCTGAGTGTTCATTTGGTGATTTCAAAGTGGTAACTGGTGACTTCCTGTGAAGAGGTTTCTTTTTGTCTTATGGATGTTGCAAGGACAGATTAAGAATTACTGAGAGATTACTGTATACTTTGGGGGATTTGCTGGTGTTGATAGTTGTTAAGATGTTTACTGTGCGTTTATAAACTGTTAACGGGTTTCACAAATAAACAGTATTTTAATTTAAAAGTACTGTAGATTTCTGTTACATCCCACCCACAGAGTAAGCCAGTTTGTTCCCCATAACCACAATCCATTAAAGGTTGTGGGTCGGGTAAACTCCGTGTTACACTTTGGGGTTCTCTAAACCCTGGACCATAACAAATTTAGGGTTCATCCAGGATAAAAGTCTATCTATTGGGTTGGCTTTGTGAACTTAAAGACAGTGAGGGGTGAGCATATGGTGGTTGTTTTTCAGATGTGACATTTCAGTTTAAGTAGGGAGTATGTTGTGGACACAGGCTCTTTCAGAGGTTCTGAAGTTTTGAGGTCTGGAGACGGTCACACGCAGTACCTTAAGGACAGAGACTGTAAACAGGCTTTTAGAGTTGTCAAACACATTGCAGTTAACATTATGTGACAAAATGCGAAAAGATGATTTAATTAAGGCGGTGGCTCGGCAGAGGAAATTGCCTGAGATACAGTCTGACCCATTGGGAATGGCAAAAATTCAGTTACAAATTAAACAAATGGAACATGAGAAAGAATTAAAGCAGCTTGAATACGAAAGAGATCGAGAGGACAAGGAGAGAGAAGAAAGGAATACAGAAGGAATAACCCTAGCAGAAGAAAAAGAAAAAGGAAAGGAGATGCAGGTCAGGGAAAAAGATAAAGAGAGAGTTTCAACTTCAGAAAATGGCCATGAAACATGAGTCAGTTAAAATTGGCGAGCGTAAAGGGAAACGTACAGTTGGATGATAGTGATGAGAATAGTGAGGAAGAGCGTCATAGTCGAAGGCTATTTAAATATGTCCACGCATTGCCAAGGTTTGATGAGAAGGAGGTACAAGCATTTTCCACTTCATTTGAGAAGGTAACTAAACAAAAGAAATGGCCACAGGACATGTGGGTATCACTGATTTAAACAAAGCTGATAGGTAGGGCTAGTGAAGTGTTTGCATTACTACCAGAGGAGGTATCTGGGTCGTAGGAGGAGATGCCAAAATCCATCTTAGGTGCATATGAACTAGTACCAGAAGCCTACAGACAAATAAATTTATGGAACGAATTTGGTCAAACATACATGGAGTTTGAAAGGATCAGAGTAATTTTGTTAGGTGGATTAGGGCTTTGAAAATAGACCAAACGTATGAAGCTTTCAGAGAAATTATGCTTTTGGAGGTGTTTAGAAACTGAATTCCTGATGTAGTGAGGACCCATGTGGAAAGGGCAGACGGTTAAAACTGCGAGGGTAGCAGCAGAAATGGCAGATGATGTTGAATTAGTTCAAAAATCAAAGTTTGACTTCCGTCATCAGTTTCAGTCTGTGAGGGATAGAAACTGGGGAAAAGATAAATACCCAAGTGGTAAAGGTAAAGGTGATCTGATAGGAGATAATAAGGAGAGAGTACCTCAGACTAAAAAGGAAATCCAGGAGGGTCGAAGAGACATGAAAAGTTTCAAATGTTTTCACTGTCATAAACTGGGCCATGTAAAGTCAGTGTTGGTGGTTGAAGAAACGTACTGGAAAGGCTGATGTGGTAAAAGGATCAGGCAGTGGGTTTGTTAAAGTGGTAAAGGAACGCCCAAGTGAAGCGAAGGAGGTGCAAAATGTTGTACAGCCTGATCAACAGGTGATTGACAAGAAGATGCCAGATGTCTTTAAAGAATTTACTTGTGTGGGTAAAGTTTACTCATGTGTACCAGAAGGAGCAGGTAAAGAAGTTACAATTTTAAGAGATTCGGGAGCCAGTCAATCTTTAATAGTAAGAAATGAGGAAGTTATGTAGTTTGGGCAGAATTTTGCCAGAAAAGGCAAATATGTGGAATTCAGGGTGAGAGGAGTAGTGTTCCATTCTATAAGGTAAAGGTTGGAAAGTCAGTGAAGAGTGGTGAAGTGGTGGTAGGAGTAATAGAGAAACTATCTTGTCCAGGAATACAGTATATCTTGGCTAATGATATTGCTGGATAAAATTGAAGTTCAATTATCAGAAACGATTTTTGATCAGATGGTTGAAAAGAACAAGAACAGCTGGAGGATGAGGCGGATTGTTTTGGTTCAGGAAAATTGGCGGGGTTACAACAGAAAGATATAGAAATGAAACGGATGCATCAGAAAGCATACGCAGAATAGGAATCTGAGTGTATACCAGAGTGTTATTACCGTAAAAATGATGTCTTGGTGAGGAAATGGAGACCTGTATATATGCAGCCGGATGAAAAGTGGGCAGATGTTCATCAAGTGGTATTGCTGCTAGGGTATGGAAACGTGGTGTTGCGATTTGCACATTAGGTACCAGTGGGATATCATTTGGGAGTAAGGAAAACTCAAGCTAAAATACAAAAACATTTTTATTGGCCTACACTACATAAAGATGGAATTAACTTTTGTTGATCATGTCACACATGTCAATTGATAGGGACATCACAAGCAGTGATAAAACCAGTGCCCTGAACACACATTCCAGCATTTAAGGAACCTTTTACAAGGGTCTTAATTGATTGCTTCGGACACCTTCCTAAAACGAAAAGTGGGAAACAATATATTTTGACTATAATGGATGTGTCTCCTAGGTTTGCAGGTGCCATTCCAGTCTGTAATTTTATAGCTAAAAAGATTTTGGAGTACTTACTCCAATGCTTTACTAGATATGGACTACACAAAGGAATACAATCGGATCAAGGATCAAATATCACGTCAAGGTTATTCAGTATGAATAATTCAGTCCTTGTGAAGTAATTCTTGGTCATGGGGTAAGAGGACCATTTAAGTTGATTAAGGAAAAATCTGTGAGTGAGAAATCGGAACTTACATTAATGGATTACGTGTCAAATTTAAATAGTAAGAATAGTAAGACGACTTCTTACTGCGCTCACCCCAGTCCAACGCCGGCATCTCCACATCAAATTTAAATAGAGCAGGGGAATTGGCTGGTCAACATTTAAAGTCGAACAAAATGTGATGAAACGGGTAGCGGAGAAGGAATCCAAAGTTCGTAGTTTTCACAGTGGACATAACATTTTAGTATTGTCACCAGTGGTAGGTGAACCTTTAAAAGCAAGGTTTTGTGGACCTTATGAGATTGAAAGGAAATTAAATGAGGTGAAATTGGTGGTAAGAATGCCAGATGGAAGGAAAACTCACCGAGTGTGTCATGTGAATATGCTTAAAATGTACGTTGAAAGGGAAGGAGAGCAGAAAGAGAAGGTTGTAATGATTCTAACTCAAAGTGACGAACCACAACCGGATGATTTTGAATTTGACATACTTTGAGTTAAATTAGAAAACGAGGATGTTCTTAAAAATTGGGGAAAATTGATGAATTACCTTCCAGACGAAAACGGACTGACCAGAAAGAGTTATTGATATCACGTGGGCAAGTTTGTGGAGAGGTAATGAGTAGGGAAGCACTAAAATGGCTATACATGATGTAGATGTGGGAAATGCTGTTCCAATCAAACAACATCCATATAGACTTAACCCTTTAAAATTGGCACAGGTTAACAAAGAGATTGAGAGTACGCTGAAGAATGGCATAATTGAAGTGGGTTGCAGCCAATGGAGCTCACCCATAGCGATGGTACCAAAACCAGACGGTACCCAACGGTTGCGTGTGGACTATAGAAAGGTTAATGCAATTACAAGAACGGACTCTTATCCTATCCCACGTTTGAAGGATTGTAGTGAGAAAGTGGGACAATCAGTTTTTATTTCCAAATTGGATTTACTTAAAAGTTACTGGCAAGTACCTTTACCCGAAAGGCGGAGGAGATTTCAGCTTTTTGTGACTCCAGGTGGTATATACCAATTCAAAGTTATGCAATTTGGCATGAAAATCGCCCCAGCCACATTTCAACGGTAACTAACAAAGTTGTTTCAGGATTACCCAATTGTGCGGTATACATCGCCGATCTGGGCATTTTCAGCCAGACATGGACAGAACATTTATAGCATCTGATGGAGTGATTCGATCGACTTCAGAAGGCGTGGCTGGTGCTAAACCGGGACAAAAGTGCATTTGGAAAAGCCCAAGTCACTTTCCTTGAGGCTTGGAGGGCCGAAGGGCCTGTTCCTGTGCTGTACATTTCTTTGTTCTTTGGCCATACAATCACACGGGACCGAATGGTCACACGGGATGAGAAAACAAAAGTAAGTGAGGAGTTTCCAATACCCTCGAGAAGAAGGGAAATATTGCGATTTCTCGGCATGAGTGGATTTGATCGAACATTTGTGCTAATTTTTGCAACGTGGTTGCTCCACTGATGGACTTGCTGAAGAATCGTCGAAAATTTCAGTGGACAGCGGAGTTTCAACAGGCATTTGTCTGCACGGTAGCCTTGTGGATAGCACAATTGTTTCACAGCTCCAGGGTCCCAGGTTCGATTCCGGCTTGGGTCACTGTCTGTGCGGAGTCTGCACATTCTCCCCGTGTGTGCGTGGGTTTCCTCCTGGTGCTCCGGTTTCCTCCCACAGTCCAAAGATGTGCAGGTTAGGTGGATTGGCCATGCTAAATTGCCCTTCGTGTCCAAAATTGCCCTTAGTGTTGGGTGGGGTTACTGGGTTATGGGGATAGGGTGGCGGTGTTGGCCTTGGGTAGGGTGCTCTTTCCAAGAGCCAGTGCAGACTCGATGGGCCGAATGGCCTCCTTCTGCACTGCAAATTCTATGATTTAACTGTCTGAAAGCTGTGGTAATCAATGCTCCTGTGGTGGAGAATTACAAGGGACTCTGTGATCAGATTCAACTAAAATATCTGACTTTAAAGAGAAATGCAGAAGGTAGATAAACGGATGAATCAGGCAAAAACCTTTGCGTTCAAATAAACTGTCAATCGAGAAGGATTCCAGTTGGAGGTAGACGAATAAAAATGGACTATGTTCGTACTAAATGTTTGCGTGCTTTGTTTTGTTAAACATATGTTCATTGTCCATATTTCTTAAAGGTAAGTGAAAAGGTGAAAAATGAAACCATCTTGAAGTGGATGGTTTCTTTTTTTGGGGGCGAGCGAGGTGTTATGTCCGAGTACCTTTAAGAAATGTGTAGTTCATAAAAAAAGTATGGAAGGGTTGCCATGTGAGAGTACCTTTAAGAAATGGGTGTTTATCAGTGATGTCAGAGTATGGGTGGAGCTGGGCTGTCAGTCTGCTTTTACTTTCGCTTTGGGCTGTTTGCTACAGGGTGTGTTTTAGTTTGATTTTAGATTTGGAGAAGCTGAAGTCACAGGAAGATATGTATGAATCTCTCCAAGCTAAAGAATGTTCATTTGGTGATTTCAAAGTGGTGACTGATCTCAGTAGAGAAGCTAAACCTGCTGTCTTTCTGTAAAGAGGGGTTTTGTCTTGTGGATGTTGCAAGGAAAGGTTCAGAGTTACTCATAGATTACTGTATTCCTTGGCGAATTTATTGGTGTTGATAGTTGTTAAGATGTTTACTGTGGGTTTATAAAGTGCTAACTGGCTTAATAAACAAAGTGTTTTAATTTAAAAGTCCTGTAGATTTCTGATGTATCACACCTACAGAGTCAGCCTGTGTGTTCCTCATAACCACAATCCATTCAAAGTTGTGGGTGAGGTGAATTCCATGATACACTTTGGGACTACCTAAACCCTGGCCCATTACAGGGATTATTGGGCGACGGCGGTAGGGTGGAAGTGAGGGGTTAAGTGGGTCGGTGCAGACTCGATGGGCCGAATGGCCTCCTTCTGCACTGTATGTTCTATGTAATCTATGTCTGTCTCACTCCATGGCCGATAAGCTAAGTGTGTGTGAGACTCCCCCCAAAGCCGCTGATTTGTGTTGGTCAGCGTGCCTCCCCCCATGGTCGATCAGCAGGGTGTTTGTGCCGCCACCCATGGTTGATCAGCTGGGTGTGTGACCTTCCACATGGCCTGCGAACAGGGTGTCTGTTACTCCCCATGTTCGACACGCTGAGTGTGTGTGAGTCCCCCCATGGCCGATCAGCTGGGTGAGTGTGAATCACCCCGGGGATTATCAGCTGTGAGTGCGCACACGCCATTTCCCATCAGCTTGTTGTCTGTGACTTCCAAAGGCAGATCAGCTGGGTGTATGTGACTCCCCCATGGCCGATCAGCTGGGTGTGGCTGGCTTCCAGCTTGGCCGGTTATCTGTGTGTGTAGGCCTTCCCCTATGCCCGATCAGCTGTGTGTGTGTGAGACCACAGCCATGGCTGATCAGCTGGGTGTGTCCCTCCTCCGGGGCTCGTCGGCTGAGTGTGTCTGCCTCCCCATGGCCTATCAGCTGGGTGTGTGCCGCCTCAATGGCCGGTCAGCTGGGTTTGCCTACCTCCCCATGGCCGATCAGCTGGGTGTGGCTGGCTTCCACCTTGGCCGGTTATCTGGGTGTGTAGGCCTTCCCCTATGCCCGGTCAGCTGTGTCTGGGTGAGACCACAGCCATGGCTGATCAGCTGGGTGTGTCCCTCCTCCAGGGCTCGTCGGCTGAGTGTGTGTGCATCCCCATGGCCTATCAGCTGGGTGTGTGCCGCCTCAATGGCCGGTCAGCTGGGTTTGTCTACCTCCCCATGGCCGATCAGTTGTGTGTGTGCGCCTCCCCACGCCTATCAGCTGGGTGTGTGCCTCCTCTATGGCCGATCAGCTCTGTATGTGTGTGCCTCCCCATGGCCTATCAGCTGTGTGTTTACATAAACACTGTTTACTGTAGGGCACTGTTTATATAGAATCTGTTTCCAGCAGTATACTGTTTATATAAACACTGTTTACTGTAGGGCACCGTTGATATAGAATCTGTTTCCAGCAGTATACTGTTTACATAAATACAGTTTACTGTAGAGCACCGTTTATATAGAATCTGTTTCCAGGACACTGTTTACATAAACACTGTTTACTGTAGGGCACCGTTTATATAGCATCTGTTTCCAGCAGCATACTGTTTACATAAACACTCTTCACTGTCGGGCACCGTTTATATAGAATCTGTTTCCAGCAATATACTGTTTACATAAACACTGTTTACTGTAGAGCACAGATCATTTTGAATCTGTTTCCAGCAGTACACTGTTTACATAAACAGTGGTTACTGTAGGGCACAGTTTAGAAAGAATATGTTTCCAGCAGTATACTGTTCACATGAACACTCTTTACTGTAGAGCACCGTTTATATAGAATCTGTTTACAGGAGTATACTGTTTACATAAACACTGTTTACTGTAGAGCACCGTTTATATAGAATCTGCTTCCAGCAGTATACTGTTTCCAAAAACACTGTTTACTGTAGAGCACCGTTTATATAGAATCTGTTTCCAGCAGTATACTGTTTACTTAAACACTGTTTACTGTAGAGCACCGTTTATATAGAACCAGTTTCCAGCAGTATACTGTTTACATAAACACTTTTTACTGTAGAGCACCGTTTATATAGAATCTGTTTTCAGCAGTAAACCGTTTACATAAACACTGTTTACTGTAGAGCACCGTTTATATATAATCTGTTTTACCGCAGTATACTGTTTACAGAAACACTGTTTACTGTAGCGCACCGTTTATATCGAATCTGTTTCCAGCAGTATACAGTTTACATAAACACTGTTTACTGTAGGGCACCGTTTATATAGAATCAGTTTCCAGCAGTATACAGTTTACAGAAACACTGTTTACTGTAGGGCACCGTTTATATAGAATCTGTTTCCAGCAGTATGCTGTTTACATAAACACTGTTTACTGCAGAGCACCGTTTATATAGAATCTGTTTTACCGCAGTATACTGTTTACATAAACACTGTTTACTGTAGAGCACCGTTTATATAGAATCTGTTTCCAGCAATATACTGTTCACATAAACACTGTTTTCTGTAGAGCACAGTTCATTTTGAATCTGTTTCCAGCAGTACACTGTTTACATAAACAGTGGTTACTGTAAGGCACAGTTTAGAAAGAATATGTTTCCAGCAGTATACTGTTCACATAAACACTCTTTACTGTAGAGCACCGTTTATATAGAACCTGTTTAAAGGAGTATACTGTTTACATAAACACTGTTTACTGTAGAGCACCGTTTATATAGAATCTGCTTCCAGCAGTATACTGGTTACATAAACACTGTTTACTTTAGGGCACCGTTTATATAGAATCTGTTTTACCGCAGTATACTATTTACATAAACACTGTTTACTGTAGAGCACCGTTCATATAGAATCTGTTTCCAGCAGTATGCTGTTTCCAAAAACACTGTTTACTGTAGAGCACCGTTTATATAGAATCTGTTTCCAGCAGTATACTGTTTACATAAACACAGTTTACTGTAGCACACCGTTTATATAGAATCTGTTTCCAGCAGTATACAGTTTACATAAACACTGTTTACTGTAGAGCACCGTTTATATAGAACCAGTTTCCAGCAGTATACTGTTTACATAAACACTTTTTACTGTAGAGCACCGTTTATATAGAATCTGTTTTCAGCAGTAAACCGTTTACATAAACACTGTTTACTGTAGAGCACCGTTTATATATAATCTGTTTTACCGCAGTATACTGTTTACAGAAACACTGTTTACTGTAGCGCACCGTTTATATCGAATCTGTTTCCAGCAGTATACAGTTTACATAAACACTGTTTACTGTAGGGCACCGTTTATATAGAATCAGTTTCCAGCAGTATACAGTTTACAGAAACACTGTTTACTGTAGGGCACCGTTTATATAGAATCTGTTTCCAGCAGTATGCTGTTTACATAAACACTGTTTACTGCAGAGCACCGTTTATATAGAATCTGTTTTACCGCAGTATACTGTTTACATAAACACTGTTTACTGTAGAGCACCGTTTATATAGAATCTGTTTCCAGCAATATACTGTTCACATAAACACTGTTTACTGTAGAGCACAGTTCATTTTGAATCTGTTTCCAGCAGTACACTGTTTACATAAACAGTGGTTACTGTAAGGCACAGTTTAGAAAGAATATGTTTCCAGCAGTATACTGTTCACATAAACACTCTTTACTGTAGAGCACCGTTTATATAGAACCTGTTTAAAGGAGTATACTGTTTACATAAACACTGTTTACTGTAGAGCACCGTTTATATAGAATCTGCTTCCAGCAGTATACTGGTTACATAAACACTGTTTACTTTAGGGCACCGTTTATATAGAATCTGTTTTACCGCAGTATACTATTTACATAAACACTGTTTACTGTAGAGCACCGTTCATATAGAATCTGTTTCCAGCAGTATGCTGTTTCCAAAAACACTGTTTACTGTAGAGCACCGTTTATATAGAATCTGTTTCCAGCAGTATACTGTTTACATAAACACAGTTTACTGTAGCACACCGTTTATATAGAATCTGTTTCCAGCAGTATACAGTTTACATAAACACTGTTTACTGTAGAGCACCGTTTATATAGAATCTGTTTCCAGCAGTAAACCGTTTAAATAAACACTGTTTACTGTAGGGCACCGTTTATATAGAATCTGTTTCCAGCAGTATACTGTTTATATAAACACTGTTTACTGTAGAGCACCGTTTATTTTGAATCTGTTTCCAGTAGTACACTGTTTACTTAAACACTGTTTACTGTAGGACACCGTTTAGAAATAATTTGTTTCCAGCAGTATACTGTTCACATAAACACTGTTTACTGTAGAGCACCGTTTATATAGAATCAATTTCCAGCAGTATACGGTTTACGTAAACACTATTTATTGTAGAGAACCGTTTATATAGAATCTACTTCCAGCAGTATACTGATTACATAAACACTGTTTACTGTAGGGCACCGTTCATATCAAATCTGTTTCCAGCAGTATACTATTTACATAAACACTGCATACTGTAGAGCACCGTTAATATAGAATCTGTTTCCAGCAGTATACTGTTTATATAAACACTGTTTCCTGTAGAGCACCGTTTATATAGAATCTGCTTCCAGCAGTATACTGTTTAAATAAACACTGTTTACTGTAGAGCACCATTTATATAGAATCTGTTCCACCAGTATACTGTTTACATAAACACTGTTTACTGTAGAGCACTGTTTATATAGAATCTGTTTTACCGCAGTATACTGTTTACATAAAAACTGTTTACTGTAGAGCACCGTTCATATAGAATCTGCTTCCAGCAGTATACTGTTTACATAAACACTGTTTACTGTAGAGCACCGTTTATATAGAACCAGTTTCCAGCAGTATACTGTTTACATAAACACTTTTTACTGTAGAGCACCGTTTATATAGAATCTGTTTTCAGCAGTAAACCGTTTACATAAACACTGTTTACTGTAGCGCACCGTTTATATAGAACCAGTTTCCAGCAGTATACTGTTTACATAAACACTTTTTACTGTAGAGCACCGTTTATATAGAATCTGTTTTCAGCAGTAAACCGTTTACATAAACACTGTTTACTGTAGAGCACCGTTTATATAGAATCTGTTTTACCGCAGTATACTGTTTACTTAAACACTGTTTACTGTAGAGCACCCATTTTTTGAATCTGTTTCCAGCAGTATACTGTTTACATAAACACTGTTTACTGTCGACCACCGTTTATATAGAATCTGTTTCCAGCCGTATACTGTTTCCTCAACACTGTTTACTGCACAGCACCGTTTATATCAAATCTGTTTCCAGCAGTATACCGTTTACATAAACACTGTTTGCTGTAGAGAACCTTTTATGTAGAATCTGTTTCCAGCAGTATACTGTTTACATGGACACTGTTTACTGTAGAGCACCGTTTATATAGAATCTGTTTGCAGCAGTATACTGTTTACATAAACACTGTTTACTGTAGAGCACCGTGTATATAGAATCTTTTTTTAGCAGTAAACCGTTTACATAAACACTGTTTACTGTAGAGCACCGTTTATATAGTATCTGTATTACCGCAGTATACTGTTTACATAAACACTGTTTGCTGTAGAGCACCCTTTATATAGAATCTGTTTCCAGCAGTATACTGTTTACATAAACACTGTTTACTGTAGACCACCGTTTATATAGAATCTGTTTCCAGCAGTATACTGTTTACATAAACCCTGTTTACTGTAGACCACCGTTTATATAGAATCTGTTTCCAGCAGTATACTGTTTACATAAACACTGTTTACTGTAGAGCACCGTTTATATAGAATCTGTTTTACCGCAGTATACTGTTTACATAAAAACTGTTTACTGCAGAGCACCGTTCATATAGAATAGGTTTCCAGCAGTATACTGTTTACATAAACACTGTTTACTGTAGAGCACCTTCTATATAGAAACAGTTTCCAGCAGTATACTGTTTACATAAACACTTTTTACTGTAGAGCACCGTTTATATAGAATCTGTTTTTAGCAGTAAACCGTTTACATAAACACTGTTTACTGTAGAGCACCGTTTATATAGAATCTGTTTTACCGCAGTATACTGTTTACATGAACACTGTTTACTGTAGAGCACCCTTTTTTTGAATCTGTTTCCAGCAGTATACTGTTTACATAAACACTGTTTACTGTAGACCACCGTTTATATAGAATCTGTTTCCAGCAGTATACTGTTTCCTCAACACTGTTTACTGCACAGCACCGTTTATAGCAAATCTGTTTCCAGCAGTATACCGTTTACATAAACACTGTTTGCTGTAGAGAACCTTTTATATAGAATCTGTTTCCAGCAGTATACTGTTTACATGGACACTGTTTACTGTAGAGCACCGTTTATATAGAATCTGTTTGCAGCAGTATACTGTTTACATAAACACTGTTTACTGTAGAGCACCGTTTATATAGAATCTGTTTTCAGCAGTAAACCGTTTACATAAGCACTGTTTACTGTAGAGCACCGTTTATATAGTATCTGTTTTACCGCAGTATACTGTTTACATAAACACTGTTTACTGTAGAGCACCCTTTATATAGAATCTGTTTCCAGCAGTATACTGTTTACATAAACACTGTTTCCTGTAGACCACCGTTTATATAGAATCTGTTTCCAGCAGTATACTGTTTACATAAACCCTGTTTACTGTAGAGCACCGTTTATATAGAATCTGTTTTCAGCAGTATACTGTTCATATAAACACTGTTTACTGTAGAGCACCGTTTATATAGAATCTGTTTCCAGCAGCATACTGTTTACATAAACAGTGTTTACTGTAGACCACCGTTTATATAGAATCTGTTTCCAGCAGTATACTGTTTACATAAACACTGTTTACTGTAGAGCACCGTTTATGTAGAATCTGTTTCCAGCAGTATACTGTTTACATAAACACTGTTTACTGTAGGGCACCGTTTATTTAGAATCTGTTTCCAGCAGTATACTGTTTACATAAACACTGTTTACTGTAGGGCACCGTTTATATAGAATCTGTTTCCAGCAGTATACTGTTTACATAAACACTGTTTACTGTAGACCACCGTTTATTTGGAATCTGTTTCCAGCAGTATACCGTTTACATAAACACTGTTTGCTGTAGAAAACCTTTTATATAGAATCTGTTTCCAGCAGTATACCGTTTACACAAACAATGTTTACTGTAGGGCACCGTTTATATAGAATCTGTTTCCAGCAGTATACTGTTTACTTAAACTGTTTACTGTAGAGCACCGTTTATATAGAATCTGTTTCCAGCAGTATACCGTTTACATAAACACTGTTTGCTGTAGAAAACCTTTTATATAGAATCTGTTTCCAGCAGTATACCGTTTACATAAACAATGTTTACTGTAGAGCACCGTTTATATAGAATCTGTTTCCAGCAGTATACTGTTTACATAAACAGTGTTTACTTTAGGGCACCGTTGATTAAGAATCTATTTACATAAACAATGTTTACTGCAGAGCACCGTTTATATAGAATCTGTTTCCAGCAGTATACTGTTTACATTAACACTGTTTACTGTAGGGCAGCGGTTATATAGAATCTGTTTCCAGCAGTATACTGTTTATATAAACACTGTTTACTGTAGGGCACCGTTTATATCGAATCTGTTTCCAGCAGTATACTGTTTACATAAACACTGTTTACTGTAGGGCACCGTTTTTATAGAATCTGGTTCCAGCAGTATACTGTTTACATAAATACTGTTTCCTATAGGGCACCATTGATATAGAATCTGTTTCCAGCAGTATACTGTTTACATAAATACTGTTTCCTGTAGGGCACCGTTAATCTAGAATCTCTTACCAGCAGTATCCTGTTCACATAAACACTGTTTACTGTAGTGCACCGTTTCCATAGAATCTGTTTCCAGCAGTATACCGTTTACATAAACATTGTTTACTGGAGAGCACCGTTTATATAGAATCTGTTTCCAGCAATGTACCGTTTACATAAACATTTTTTACTGTAGAGCACCATTTATATAGAATCTGTTTCCAGCAGTATACTGTTTACATAAACACTGTTTACTGTAGGGCACCGCTTATATAGAATCTGATTCCAGCAGTATACTGTTTACATAAATACTGTTTCCTGTAGGGCACCATTTATATAGAATCAGTTTCCTGCAGTATCCTGTTCACATAAACACTGTTTACTGTAGGGCACCGTTTATATAGAATCTGTTTCCAGCAGTATACCGCTTACATAAACACTGTTCACTGTAGAGCACCGTTTATATAGAATCTGTTTCCAGCAGTATACTGTTCACATAAACACTGTTTACTGTAGAGCACCGTTTATATAGAATCTGTTTCCAGCAGTATACTGTACACATAAACACTGTTTACTGTTGGACACCGTTTATATAGAATCTGTTTCCAGCAGTATACTGTTCACATAAACACTGTTTACTGTAGAGCACCATTTATATAGAATCTGTTTCCAGCAGTATACTGTTTACATAAACACTGTTTCCTGTAGGGCACCGTTTTTCTAGAATCTCTTACCAGCAGTATCATGTTCACATAAACACTGTTTACTGTAGGGCACCGTTTCCATAGAATCTGTTTCCAGCAGTATAACGTTTACATAAACATTGTTTACTGGAGAGCACCGTTTATATAGAATCTGTTTCCAGCAGTATACTGTTTACATAAACACTGTTTACTGTAGGGCACCGTTTATATAGAATCTGTTTCCAGCAGTATACTGTTTACATAAACACTGTTTCCTGTAGGGCACCGTTTATATAGAATCTGTTTCCAGCAGTATACTGTTTACATAAACACTGTTTCCTGTAGAGCACCGTTTATCTAGAATCTCTTACCAGCAGTATCCTGTTCACATAAACACTGTTTACTGTAGGGCACCGTTTATATAGAATCTGTTTCCAGCAGTATACCGCTTACATAAACACTGTTTACTGTAGAGCACCGTTTATATAGAATCTGTATCCAGCAGTATACTGTTCACATAAACACTGTTTACTGTAGAGCACCGTTTATATAGAATCTGTTTCCAGCAGTATACTGTTCACATAAACACTATTTACTGTCGGGCACCGTTTATATAGAATCTGTTTCCAGCAGTATCCTGTTCACATTAACACTGTATACTGTAGAGCACCGTTTATATAGAATCTGTTTCCAGCAGTATACTGTTTACATAAACACTGTTTACTGTAGGGCACTATTTATATAGAATCTGTTTCCAGCAGTATACTGTTTACATAAACACTGTTTGCTGTAGAGCACCGTTTATATAGAATCTGTTTCCAGCAGTATACTGCTTACATAAACTGTTTACTGTAGAGCACCGTTTATATAGAATCTGTTTCCTGCAGTATACCGTTTACATAAACACTGTTTGCTGTAGTGCTATATTTACAAAGACTGTTTACAGTAGTGTATGATTTACATTAACCTTCTTTACTACAGAGCACTGTGTCCATAGTCTCAGTCTGAAGTCGTGTGCGGTTTACATAAATATTTTTTACAGTTGCGCACTGTTTCCATTGACTGTTTAGCGTAGGCCACTGTTTACATAGTCACTGTTTACAGCAGTGTACATTTTACAGAAGCACGGTTTACTTTACGGCACTGTTTGCACAGACTCTTTTAGCAGTTGTGTACAGTTTATGTAAACACTGCTGCCTGTAGGGCTCTGTTTACACACACTCTGTTTACATTTGTGCACGGTTTACTTTCATTCTGTTTACTGCAGGGCATTGTTCACATAGGCTCTGGTGACAGCAGTGTACGGTGTATCTAAATGTCGGGAATTGTTTACATAGACTCTGTTTACAACAGCATGGGCTGTAAATAAACACTGCCTACTGTAGTGCACTGTTTACATAGACTCTTATTACAGCAGGTTACGGTTTTCAAAAACGTTCTGCTGTAGGGCACTGTTTACATAGACTCCGCTTACAGCAGTGACCGGTTTTCACAGACACAGTTGACTGCAGGACACTGTTTTCATAGAATCTGTTTTCAGCAGAGTACGGTTTACGTCGGCACTGTTTACTGCAAGGCGCTGTTTACATAATCGCTGTTTGCCGTGGTCTCCGCTTTACATTAAGACATTTCACTGCAGGGCAGTTTTTACATGGACTTTGTTGACCGCAGTATACGACTTAGTAAACTCTGTTTAATTTAGGGCACTGCTCAAATTGACTTGTTTACTGTGGTGTACGGTTCACATAAATCCTGGTTATTGTAGGGCACTGTTTACATTCACTCTGTTTACAGTAGTTTACATTTTACATAAACACTGTTTACAGAAGGAACAAATTTACATATACTCTGTTTACAACTTTGTACGATTTACAGAAGCACTGTTTACTGTAGGGCACTGTTTAGATAGACTCTGTTTACAGAAGTATATGGTTTACTTTCACCCTGTTTGCTGTCGGGCACTGTTTCCATAGACTCTGTTACTGTACGGCACTGTTTAAATTTTGGTTACTGCAGTGCACTGTGTACATAGTCTTTCTTTATAGCAGTGTACATTTTACTTATGCACGGTTTACTGTAGGGCATGTTTGCACAGACTCTGTTTACAGTAGTGCATAGTTTACGTAAACACTGCTTCCTGTAAGGTTCTGTTTACACACACTCTGTTTACATTAGTGAACAGTTTACTTTCATTCTGTTTACTGCAGGGCATTGTTCACATAGACTCTGGTGACAGCAGTGTACAGTGTATCCAAATGTAGGACATTGTTTACATAGACTCTGTTTACAACAGAATGCGGTTTACATAAACACTGCTTACTGCAGTGCACTGTTTACATAGACTCTTATTAAAGCAGGGTACTGTTTTCAAAAACTTTTTACTGCAGGACACTGTTTACAAAGATTCTGTTTACAGCAGAGTACGGTTTACGTCGGCACTGTTTACTGTAAGGCGCTGTTTACATAATCGCTGTTTGCCGTGGTCTCCGATATACATTAAGACATTTCACAGTAGGGCAGTTTTTACATGGACATTGTTTACAGCAGTATACGACTTAATAAACTCTGTGTAATTGAGGGCACTGTTCAGATAAAATTGTTTACTGTGGTGTACGGTTCACAGAAGTACTCTCTCCCTCTCAGTCTCTCTCTCCCTCTCAGTCTCTCTCACCCTCTCAGCCTCTCTCACCCTCTCAGTCTCTCTCCCTCTCAGTCTCTCTCCCTCTCAGTCTCTCTCTCCCTCTCAGTCTCTCTCACTCTCAGTCTCTCTCTCCCTCTCAGCCTCTCTCACCCTCTCAGTCTCTCCCCCTCTCTGAGCCTCTCTCACCCTCTCAGTCTCTCTCTCCCTCTCAGCCTCTCCCCCTCTCAGTCTCTCACTCTCTCAGTCTCTCTCACCCTCTCAGTCTCTCTCCCTCTGTCTCTCTCCCTCTCTCTCACCCACTCAGTCTCCCTCACCCTCTCAGTCTCTATCGCCCTCTCCTCACCCTCTCAGTCTCTCACCCTCTCCGTCTCTCTCCCTCTCAGTCTCTCTCACACTCGCAGTCTCTCTCCCTCTCAGTCTCTCTATTCCTCTCAGTCTCACTCCCTCTCAGCCTCCTCTCTCCCTCTCAGTCTCTCTCTCCCTCTCAGTCTCTCACCCTCTCAGTCTCTCTCCCTCTCAGTCTCTCTCTCCCTCTCAGTCTCTCTCCCCCTCAGTCTCTCTCACCCTCTCAGTCTCTCCCCCTCTCTCAGTCTCTCACACTCTCAGTCTCTCTCTTCCTCTCAGCCTCTCCCCCTCTCAGTCTCTCACCCTCGGTCTCTCTCACCCTCTCAGTCTCTCTCCCTCTCTTTCTCCCTCTCTCTCACCCTCTCAGTCTCCCTCACCCTCTCAGTCTCTCTCGCCCTCTCCTCACCCTCAGTCTCTCACCCTCTCCGTCTCTCTCCATCTCAGTGTCTCTCTCCCTCTCAGTCTCACTCACACTCTCTCACCCTCTAAGTCTCTCACCCTCTCAGCCTCTCTCCCTCTCAGTCGCTCTCACCCTCTCAGCCTCTCTCACCCTCTCAGTGTCTCTCTTCCTCTCAGTCTCTCTCCCTCTCAGTCGCTCTCACCCTCTCAGTCTATCTCTCCCTCGCAGTCTCTCTCCCTCTCAGTCTCTCTATCCCTCTCAGTCTCTCTCCCTCGCAGCCTCCTCTCTCCCTCTCAGTCTCTCTCTCCCTCTCAGTGTCTCTCACCCTCTCAGTCTATCTCCCTCTCAGTCTCTCTCATGCTCTCAGGCTCTCTTCCTCTCAGTCTCTCTCCCTCTCAGTCTCCCTCACCCTCACAGTCTCACTCCCTCACAGTCTCTTTCTCCCTCTCAGTCTCTCTCATCGTCTCAGCCTCTCTCACACTCTCAGTCTCTCTCTCCCTCTCAGTCTCTCTCCCTCTCAGTCTCTCTCACCCTCGCAGTCTCTCTCCCTCTCAGTCTCTCTCTATCTCAGGCTCTCTCCCTCTCAGTCACTCTCCCTCTCAGCCTCCTCTCTCCCTCTCAGTCTCTCTCTCAGTCTCTCTCCCTCTCAGTCTCTCTCTCCCTCTCAGCCTCTCTCCCTCTCAGTCTCTCTCCCTCTCAGTCTCTCCCTCTAAGTCTCTCTCCCTCTCAGCCTCCTCTCTCGCTCTCAGTCTCTCTCTCCCTCTCAGTCTCTCTCTCCCTCTCTGTCTCTCTCCCTCTCAGTCTCTCTCAGCCTCTCAGGATCTCTTCCTCTCAGTCTCTCTCCCTCTCTGTCTCCCTCACCCTCTCAGTCTCTCTCCCTCTCAGTCTCTGTCAGTCTCTCTCACCCTCTCAGCTTGTCTCTCCCTCTCAGTCTCTCTCTGCCTCTCAGTCTCTCTCCCTCTCAGTCTCTCTCAGCCTCTCAGGCTCTCCCTCAGTCTCTCTCCCTCTCAGTCTCCCTCACGCTCTCAGTCTCTCACCCTCTCAGTGTCTCTCTCCCTCTAAGTCTCTCTCGCCCTCTCAGTCTCTCTCCGTCTCAGCCTCTGTCTCCCTCTCAGCCTCTCTCACCCTCTCAGTCTCTCTCCCTCTCAGTCACTCTCACCCTCTCAGCCTGTCTCCATCTCAGTCTCTCTCACCCTCTCAGTCTCTCTCACCCTCTCTGGCTCTCTCCCCCTCTCAGTCTCTCTCCCTCCCAGTCTCTCTCTCCCTCTCAGCCTCTCTCCCACTCAGCCCCCTCTCTCCCTCTCAGTCTCTCTCTCCGTCTCAGTCTCTCTCACGCACTCAGTCTCTCTCCCTCTCAGCCCCTCCCCCTCTCAAACTCTCTCCCTCTCAGCCTCTCCCCCTCTCAGTCTCTCCCTCTCAGTCTCTCTCACTCTCAGTCTCTCTCTCCCTCTCAGATTCACTCACCCTCTCTCACCCTCTCAGTCTCTCACCCTCTCAGCCTATCTCCCTCTCAGTCGCTCTCACCCTCTCAGCCTCTCTCACCCTCTCAGTGTCTCTCTCCCTCTCAGTCTCTCTCCCTCTCAGTCTCTCTCCCTCTCAGTCGCTCTCACCCTCTCAGTCTCTCTCTCCCTCTCAGTCTCTCTCTGCCTCTCAGTCTCTCTCCCTCTCAGTCTCTCTCCCTCTCAGTCTCTCTATCCCTCTCAGTCTCTCTCCCTCTCAGCCTCCTCTCTCCCTCTCAGTCTCTCTCTCCCTCTCAGTCTCTCTCACCCTCTCAGTCTCTCTCCCTCTCAGTCTCTCTCATGCTCTCAGGCTCTCTTCCACTCAGTCTCTCTCCCTCTCAGTCTCCCTCACCCTCACAGTCTCACTCCCTCTCAGTCTCTCTCTCCCTCTCAGTCTCTCTCACCCTCTCAGCCTCTCTCACACTCTCAGTCTCTCTCTCCCTCTCAGTCTCTCTCCCTCTCAGTCTCTCTCACCCTCGCAGTCACTCTCCCTCTCAGCCTGCTCTCTCCCTCTCAGTCTCTCTCTCCCTCTCAGTCTCTCTCAGCCTCTCAGGCTCTCCCTCTCAGTCTCTGTCCCTCTCAGTCTCCCTCACCCTCTCAGTCTCTCACCCTCTCAGTGTCCCTCTCCCTCTCAGTCTCTCTCACCCTCTCAGTCTCTCTCACCCTCTCTGTCTCTCTCACCTTCTCAGCCTCTCTCCCTCAGCCTCTCCCCCTCTCAGTCTCTCTCCCTCCCAGTCTCTCTCTCCCTCTCAGCCTCTCTCCCACTCAGCCCCCTCTCTCCCTTTCAGTCTCTCTCTCCGTCTCAGTCTCTCTCACTCACTCAGTCTCTCTCCCTCTCAGCCCGTACCCCTTTCAGACTCTCTCCCCCTCAGCCTCTCCCCCTCTCAGTCTCTCTCCCTCTCAGTCTCTCTCACTCTCAGTCTCTCTCTCCCTCACACACACTCCAGGCCACTCCCGGCCACCACACACACACACTCCAGGCCACTCCCGGCCAGCCCACACACACACACTCCAGGCCACTCACGGCCAGCCCACACACACAGTCCCGGCCACTCCCGGCCAGCCCACACGCACAGTCCTGGCCACTCCCGGCCAGCCCACACACACAGTCCTGGCCACTCCCGGCCAGCCCACACACACACTCCAGGTCACTCCCGGCCAGCCCACACGCACACTCCCGGCCAGCCCACACACACACTCCTGGCCACTCCCGGCCAGCCCACACACACACTCCAGGCCACTCCCGGCCATCCCACACACACACACCAGGCTACTCCCGGCCACCACACACACACACTCCAGGCCACACCCGGCCAGCCCACACACACACTCCAGACTCTCCCTCTCAGTCTCACTCACCCTCTCTCACCCTCTCAGTCTCTCACCCTCTCAGCCTCTCTCCCTCTCTCTCCATCTCAGTCTCTCTCACCCTCTCAGCCTCTCTCACACTCTCAGTCTCTCTCTCCCTCTCAGTCTCTCTCCCTCTCAGTCTCTCTCACCCTCGTAGTCTCTCTCCCTCTCAGTCTCTCTCTATCTCAGGCTCTCTCCCTCTCAGTCACTCTACCTCTCATCCTCCTCTCTCCCTCTCAGTCTCTGTCTCCCTCTCAGTCTCTCTCCCTCTCAGTCTCTCTCTCCCTCTCAGCCTCTCTCCCTTTCAGTCTCTCTCCCTCTCAGTCTCTCTACCTCTCAGTCTCTCTCCCTCTCAGCATTCTCTCTCCCTCTCAGTCTCTCTCTCCCTCTCAGTCTCTCTCTCCCTCTCAGTCTCTCTCCCTCTCAGTCTCTCTCAGCCTCTCAGGCTCTCTTCCTCTCAGTCTCTCTCCCTCTCTATCTCCCTCGCCCTCTCAGTCTCTCTCCCTCTCAGTCTCTCTCAGTCTATCTCAGCCTCTCAGCATGTCTCTCCCGCTCAGTCTCTCTCTGCCTCTCAGTCTCTCACCCTCTCAGTCTGGTTCAGCCTCTCAGTCTCTCACCCTCTCAGTGTCTCTCTCTCAGTCTCTCTCACCCTCTCAGTCTCTCTCCGTCTCAGCCTCTGTCACCCTCTCAGCCTCTCTCACCCTCTCAGTCTCTCTCCCTCACAGTCTCTCTCACCCTCTCAGCCTGTCTCGCCATCTCAGTCTCTCTCACCCTCTCAGTCTCTCTCACCCTCTCTGTCTCTCTCACCTTCTCAGCCTCCATCCCTCTCAGCCTCTCCCCCTCTCAGTCTCTCTCCCTCTCAGCCCCCTCTCAGTCTCTCTCTCCGTCTCAGTCACTCTCACCCACTCAGTCTCTCTCCCTCTCAGCCCCTCCCCCTCTCAGACTCTCTCCCTCTCAGCCTCACCCCCTCTCAGTCTCTCTCGATCTCAGTCTCTCTCACTCTCAGTCTCTCTCTCCCTCTCAGTCTCACTCACCCTCTCTCACCCTCTAAGTCTCTCACCCTCTCAGCCTCTCTCCCTCTCAGTCGCTCACCCTCTCAGCCTCTCTCACCCTCTCAGTGTCTCTCTCCCTCTCAGTCTCTCTCCCTCTCAGTCTCTCTCTCCCTCTCAGTCTCTCTCCCTCAGTCTCTCTCCCTCTCAGTCTCTCTCTCCCGCTCAGGCTCTCTCCCTCTCAGTCTCTCTCCCTCTCAGCCTCTCTCACCCTCTCAGTCTCTCTCTCCCTCCCAGCCTCTCCCCATCTCAGTCTCTCACCCTCTCTGTCTCTCTCACCCTCTCAGTCTCTCTCCCTCTGTCTCTCTCCCTCTCTCTCACCCTCTCAGTCTCTCTCGCCCTCTCCTCACCCTCTCAGTCTCTCACCCTCTCCGCCTCTCTCCCTCTCAGTCTCTATCACCCTGGCAGTCTCTCTCCCTCTCAGTCTCTCTCTCCCTCTCAGTCTCTCTCCCTCTCAGCCTCCTCTCTCCCTCTCAGTCTCTCTCTCCCCCTCAGTCTCTCTCACCCTCTCAGTCTCTCTCCCTCTCAGTCTCTCTCACCCTCTCAGGCTCTCTTCCTCTCAGTCTCTCTCCCTCTCAGTCTCCCTCACCCTCTCAGACTCTCTCCCTCTCAGTCTCTCTCCCTCTCAGTCTCCCTCTCCCTCTCAGCCTTTCCGCCTCTCAGCCTCTCTCCCTCTCAGTCTCTCTCCCTCTCTGTCTCTCTCTCCCTACCAGTCTCTCTCACCCTCTCTCACCCTCTCAGCCTCTCTCACCCTCTCAGTCTCTCTCCTTCTCAGTCTCTCTCACCCTCTCAGCCTCTCCCTCCATCTCAGTCTCTCTCTCCCTCAGCCTCTGCCCCTTTCAGTCTCTCTCCCTCTCAGTCTCTCTCCCTCTCAGCCTCTCTCCCACTCAGCCCCCTCTCTCCATCTCAGTCTCACTCTCCGTCTCAGTCTCTCTCACCCACTCAGTCTCTCTCCCTCTCAGCCGCTCCCCCTCTCAGAGTCTCCCTCTCAGCCTCTCCCCCTCTCATTCTCTCTCCCTCTCAGTCTCTCTCCCTCTAAGTCTCTCTCCCTCTCAGTCTCTCTCACCCTCTCATTCTCTCACCCTCTCAGCCTCTCTCCCTCTCAGTCGCTCTCACTCTCTCAGCCTCTCTGACCCTCTCAGTGTCTCTCTCCCTCTCAGTCTCTCTCCCTCTCAGTCTCTCTCCCTCTCAGTCGCTCTCACCCTCTCAGTCTCTCTCTCCCTCTCAGTCTCTCTCTCCCTCTCAGTCTCTCTGCCTCTCTGTCTCTCTCTCCCTCTCAGCCTCTCTCACTCTCTCAGTCTCTCGCCCTCTCTCAGCCTCTCTCACCCTCTCAGTCTCTCTCTCCCTCTCAGCCTCTCCCCCTCTCAGTCTCTCACCATCTCAGTCTCTCTCACCCTCTCAGTCTCTCTCCCTCTGTCTCTCTCCATCTCTCTCACCCTCGCAGTCTCTCTCCCTCTCAATCTCTCTCTCCCTCTCAGTCTCTCTCCCTCTCAGCCTCCTCTCTCCCTCTCAGTCTCTCTCTCCCCCTCAGTCTCTCACCCTCTCAGTCTCTCTCCCTCTCAGTCTCTCTCACCCTCTCAGTCTCTCTCACCCTCTCAGTCTCTCTCACCTTCTCAGCCTCTCTCCCTCTCAGCCTCTCCCCCTTTCAGTCTCTCTCCCTCTCAGTCTCTCTCTCCCTCTCAGCCTCCCTCCCACTCAGCCCCTTCTCTCCCTCTCAGTCTCACTCTCCGTCTCAGTCTCTCTCACCCACTCAGTCTCTCCCCCTCTCAGACTCTATCCCTCTCAGCCTCTCCCCCTCTCAGTCTCTCTCCCTCTCAGTCTCTCTCCCTCTCCGTCTCTCTCCCTCTCAGTCTCTCTCTCCCTCTCAATCTCACTCACCCTCTCTCACCCTCTAAGTCTCTCACCCTCTCAGCCTCTCTCCCTCTCAGTCGCTCTCACCCTCTCAGCCTCTCTCACCCTCTCAGTGTCTCTCTCCCTCTCAGTCTCTCTCCCTCTCAGCCGCTCTCACCCTCTCACCCTCTCAGTCTCTCTCTCCCTCTCAGTCTCTCTCTCCCTTTCAGTCTCTCTCCCTCTCAGTCTCTCTCTCCCTCTCAGCCTCTCTCACCCTCTCAGTCTCTCTCTCCCTCTCAGCCTGTCCCCATCTCAGTCTCTCACCCTCTCTGTCTCTCTCACCCTCTCAGTCTCTTTCCCTCTGTCTCTCTCCCTCTCTCTCACCCTGTCAGTCTCTCTCGCCCTCTCCTCACCCTCTCAGTCTCTCACCCTCTCCGCCTCTCTCCCTCTCAGTCTCTATCACCCTCGCAGTCTCTCTCCCTCTCAGTCTCTCTCTCCCTCTCAGTCTCTCTCCCTCTCAGCCTGCTCTCTCCCTCAGTCTCTCTCTCCCCCTCAGTCTCTCTCACCCTCTCAGTCTCTCTCCCTCTCAGTCTCTCTCACCCTCTCAGGCTCTCTTCCTCTCAGTCTCTTCCCTCTCAGTCTCCCTCACCCTCTCAGACTCTCTCCCTCTCAGTCTCTCTCTCCCTCTCAGTCTCTCTCTCCCTCTCAGCCTTTCCGCCACTCAGCCTCTCTCCCTCTCAGTCTCTCTCCCTTTCAGTCTCTCTCTCCCTAGCAGTCTCTCTCACCCTCTCTCACCCACTCAGCCTCTCTCACCCTCTCAGTCTCTCTCACCCTCTCAGCCTCTCTCTCCATCTCAGTCTCTCTCTCCCTCAGCCTCTCCCCCTTTCAGTCTCTCTCCCTCTCAGTCTCTCTCCCTCTCAGCCTCTCTCCCACAGCCCCCTCTCTCCGTCTAAGTCTCACTCTCCGTCTCAGTCTCTCTCACCCACTCAGTCTCTCTCCCTCTCAGCCCCTCCCCCTCTCAGAGTCTCCCTCTCAGCCTCTCCCCCTCTCATTCTCTCTCCCTCTCAGTCTCTCTCCCTCTAAGTCTCTCTCCCTCTCAGTCTCTCTCACCCTCTCATTCGCTCACCCTCTCAGCCTCTCTCCCTCTCAGTCGCTCTCACCCTCTCTGCCTCACTCACCCTCTCAGTGTCTCTCTCCCTCTCAGTCTCTCTCCCTCTCAGTCTCTCTCCCTCTCAGTCGCTCTCACCCTCTCAGTCTCTCTCTCCCTCTCAGTCTCTCTCTCCCTCTCAGTCTCTCTCCCTCTAAGTCTCTTCCCTCTCAGTCTCTCTCTCCCTCTCAGTCTCTCTGCCTCTCTGTCTCTCTCTCCCTCTCAGCCTCTCTCACTCTCTCAGTCCCCCTCTCTCAGCCTCTCTCACCCTCTCAGTCTCTCTCTCCCTCTCAGCCTCTCCCCCTCTCAGTCTCTCACCATCTCAGTCTCTCTCACCCTCTCAGTCTGTCTCCCTCTGTCTCTCTCCATCTCTCTCACCCTCGCAGTCTCTCTCCCTCTCAATCTCTCTCTCCCTCTCAGTCTCTCTCCCTCTCAGCCTCCTCTCTCCCTCTCAGTCGCTCTCTCCCCCTCAGTCTCTCTCACCCTCTCAGTCTCTCTCCCTCTCAGTCTCTCTCACCCTCTCAGTCTCTCTCACCCTCTCAGTCTCTCTCACCTTCTCAGCCTCTCTCCCTCTCAGCCTCTCCCCCTTTCAGTCTCTCTCCCTCTCAGTCTCACTCTCCGTCTCAGTCTCTCTCACCCACTCAGTCTCTCCCCCTCTTAGACTCTATCCCTCTCAGCCTCTCCCATTCTCAGTCTCTCTCCCTCTCAGTCTCTCGCCCTCTCCGTCTCTCTCCCTCTCAGTCTCTCTCTCCCTCTCAGTCTCACTCACCCTCTCTCACCCTCTTAGTCTCTCACCCTCTCAGCCTCTCTCCCTCTCAGTCGCTCTCACCCTCTCAGCCTCTCTCACCCTCTCAGTGTCTCTCTCCCTCTCAGTCTCTCTCCCTCTCAGTCGCTCTCACCCTCTCAGTCTCTCCCTACCTCTCAGTCTCTCTCTCCCTCTCAGTGTCTCTCCCTCTCAGTCTCTCTCTCCCTCTCAGTCTCTCTCCCTCTCAGTCTCTCTCTCCCTCTCAGCCTCTCTCACCCTCTCAGTCTCTCCCTCCCTCTCAGTCTCTCTCTCCCTCTCAGTGTCTCTCCCTCTCAGTCTCTCTCTCCCTCTCAGTCTCTCTCCCTCTGTCTCTCTCTCCCTCTCAGCCTCTCCCCATCTCAGTCTCTCACCCTCTCTGTCTCTCTCACCCTCTCAGTCTCTCTCCCTCTGTCTCTCACCCTGTCTCTCACCCTCTCAGTCTCTCTCGCCCTCTCCTCACCCTCTCAGTCTCTCACCCTCTCCGTCTTTCTCCCTCTCAGTCTCTCTCACCCTCGCAGTCTCTCTCCCTCTCAGTCTCTCTCTCCCTCTCAGTCTCTCTCCCTCTCAGCCTCCTCTCTCCCTCTCAGTCTCTCTCTCCCCCTCAGTCTCTCTCACCCTCTCAGTCTCTCTCCCTCTCAGTCTCTCTCACCCTCTCAGGCTCTCTTCCTCTCAGTCTCCCTCACCCTCTCAATCTCTCCCTCTCATTCTCCCTCACCCTCTCAGTCTCTCTCCCTCTCAGTCTCTCTCTCCCTCTCAGTCTCTCTCTCCCTCTCAGCCTCTCCCCCTCTCAGTCTCTCTCCCTCTCAGTCTCTCTCTCCCTAGCAGTCTCTCTCACCCTCTCAGCCTCTCTCACCCTCTCACTCTCACCCTCTCAGTCTCTCTCACCCTCTCAGCCTCTCTCTCCATTTCAGTCTCTCTCTCCCTCAGCCTCTCCCCCTTTCAGTCTCTCTCCCTCTCAGTCTCTCCCTCAGCCTCTCTCCCACTCAGCCCCCTCTCTCGCTCTCAGTCTCACTCTCCGTCTCAGTCTCTCTCACCCACTCAGTCTCTCTCCCTCTCAGCCCCTCCCCCTCTCAGACTCTCCCTCTCAGCCTCTCCCCCTCTCACTCTCTCTCCCTCTCAGTCTCTCCCTCTCAGTCTCTCTCCCTCAGTCTCTCTCACCCTCTCATTCTCTCACCCTCTCAGCCTCTCTCCCTCTCAGTCGCTCTCACCCTCTCAGCCTCTCTCTACCTCTCAGTGTCTCTCTCCCTCTCAGTCTCTCCCTATCAGTCTCTCTCCCTCTCAGTCGCTCTCACCCTCTCAGTCTCTCTCTCCCTCTCAGTCTTTCTCTCCCTCTCAGTCTCTCTGCCTCTCTGTCTCTCTCTCCCTCTCATCATCTCTCACTCTCTCAGTCTCTCCCCCTCTCTCAGCCTCTCTCAACATCTCAGTCTCTCTCACCCTCTCAGTCTCTCTCCCTCTGTCTCTCTCCATCTCTCTCACCCTCGCAGTCTCTCTCCCTCTCAGTCTCTCTACCTCTCATCCTCCTCTCTCCCTCTCAGTCTCTGTCTCCCTCTCAGTCTCTCTCCCTCTCAGTCTCTCTCTATCTCAGGCTCTCTCCCTCTCAGTCACTCTACCTCTCATCCTCCTCTCTCCCTCTCAGTCTCTGTCTCCCTCTCAGTCTCTCTCCCTCTCAGTCTCTCTCTCCCTCTCAGCCTCTCTCCCTTTCAGTCTCTCTCCCTCTCAGTCTCTCTACCTCTCAGTCTCTCTCCCTCTCAGCATTCTCTCTCCCTCTCAGTCTCTCTCTCCCTCTCAGTCTCTCTCTCCCTCTCAGTCTCTCTCCCTCTCAGTCTCTCTCAGTCTCTCACGCTCTCTTCCTCTCAGTCTCTCTCCCTCTCTATCTCCCTCGCCCTCTCAGTCTCTCTCCCTCTCAGTCTCTCTCAGTCTATCTCAGCCTCTCAGCATGTCTCTCCCGCTCAGTCTCTCTCTGCCTCTCAGTCTCTCACCCTCTCAGTCTGGTTCAGCCTCTCAGTCTCTCACCCTCTCAGTGTCTCTCTCTCAGTCTCTCTCACCCTCTCAGTCTCTCTCCGTCTCAGCCTCTGTCACCCTCTCAGCCTCTCTCACCCTCTCAGTCTCTCTCCCTCACAGTCTCTCTCACCCTCTCAGCCTGTCTCGCCATCTCAGTCTCTCTCACCCTCTCAGTCTCTCTCACCCTCTCTGTCTCTCTCACCTTCTCAGCCTCCATCCCTCTCAGCCTCTCCCCCTCTCAGTCTCTCTCCCTCTCAGCCCCCTCTCAGTCTCTCTCTCCGTCTCAGTCACTCTCACCCACTCAGTGTCTCTCCCTCTCAGCCCCTCCCCCTCTCAGACTCTCTCCCTCTCAGCCTCACCCCCTCTCAGTCTCTCTCGATCTCAGTCTCTCTCACTCTCAGTCTCTCTCTCCCTCTCAGTCTCACTCACCCTCTCTCACCCTCTAAGTCTCTCACCCTCTCAGCCTCTCTCCCTCTCAGTCGCTCACCCTCTCAGCCTCTCTCACCCTCTCAGTGTCTCTCTCCCTCTCAGTCTCTCTCCCTCTCAGTCTCTCTCTCCCTCTCAGTCTCTCTCCCTCAGTCTCTCTCCCTCTCAGTCTCTCTCTCCCTCTCAGGCTCTCTCCCTCTCAGTCTCTCTCCCTCTCAGCCTCTCTCACCCTCTCAGTCTCTCTCTCCCTCCCAGCCTCTCCCCATCTCAGTCTCTCACCCTCTCTGTCTCTCTCACCCTCTCAGTCTCTCTCCCTCTGTCTCTCTCCCTCTCTCTCACCCTCTCAGTCTCTCTCGCCCTCTCCTCACCCTCTCAGTCTCTCACCCTCTCCGCCTCTCTCCCTCTCAGTCTCTATCACCCTGGCAGTCTCTCTCCCTCTCAGTCTCTCTCTCCCTCTCAGTCTCTCTCCCTCTCAGCCTCCTCTCTCCCTCTCAGTCTCTCTCTCCCCCTCAGTCTCTCTCACCCTCTCAGTCTCTCTCCCTCTCAGTCTCTCTCACCCTCTCAGGCTCTCTTCCTCTCAGTCTCTCTCCCTCTCAGTCTCCCTCACCCTCTCAGACTCTCTCCCTCTCAGTCTCTCTCCCTCTCAGTCTCTCCCTCCCTCTCAGCCTTTCCGCCTCTCAGCCTCTCTCCCTCTCAGTCTCTCTCCCTCTCAGTCTCTCTCTCCCTACCAGTCTCTCTCACCCTCTCTCACCCTCTCAGCCTCTCTCACCCTCTCAGTCTCTCTCCTTCTCAGTCTCTCTCACCCTCTCAGCCTCTCCCTCCATCTCAGTCTCTCTCTCCCTCAGCCTCTGCCCCTTTCAGTCTCTCTCCCTCTCAGTCTCTCTCCCTCTCAGCCTCTCTCCCACTCAGCCCCCTCTCTCCATCTCAGTCTCACTCTCCGTCTCAGTCTCTCTCACCCACTCAGTCTCTCTCCCTCTCAGCCCCTCCCCCTCTCAGAGTCTCCCTCTCAGCCTCTCCCCCTCTCATTCTCTCTCCCTCTCAGTCTCTCTCCCTCTAAGTCTCTCTCCCTCTCAGTCTCTCTCACCCTCTCATTCTCTCACCCTCTCAGCCTCTCTCCCTCTCAGTCGCTCTCACTCTCTCAGCCTCTCTGACCCTCTCAGTGTCTCTCTCCCTCTCAGTCTCTCTCCCTCTCAGTCTCTCTCCCTCTCAGTCGCTCTCACCCTCTCAGTCTCTCTCTCCCTCTCAGTCTCTCTCTCCCTCTCAGTCTCTCTGCCTCTCTGTCTCTCTCTCCCTCTCAGCCTCTCTCACTCTCTCAGTCTCTCCCCCTCTCTCAGCCTCTCTCACCCTCTCAGTCTCTCTCTCCCTCTCAGCCTCTCCCCCTCTCAGTCTCTCACCATCTCAGTCTCTCTCACCCTCTCAGTCTCTCTCCCTCTGTCTCTCTCCATCTCTCTCACCCTCGCAGTCTCTCTCCCTCTCAATCTCTCTCTCCCTCTCAGTCTCTCTCCCTCTCAGCCTCCTCTCTCCCTCTCAGTCTCTCTCTCCCCCTCAGTCTCTCACCCTCTCAGTCTCTCTCCCTCTCAGTCTCTCTCACCCTCTCAGTCTCTCTCACCCTCTCAGTCTCTCTCACCTTCTCAGCCTCTCTCCCTCTCAGCCTCTCCCCCTTTCAGTCTCTCTCCCTCTCAGTCTCTCTCTCCCTCTCAGCCTCCCTCCCACTCAGCCCCTTCTCTCCCTCTCAGTCTCACTCTCCGTCTCAGTCTCTCTCACCCACTCAGTCTCTCCCCCTCTCAGACTCTATCCCTCTCAGCCTCTCCCCCTCTCAGTCTCTCTCCCTCTCAGTCTCTCTCCCTCTCCGTCTCTCTCCCTCTCAGTCTCTCTCTCCCTCTCAATCTCACTCACCCTCTCTCACCCTCTAAGTCTCTCACCCTCTCAGCCTCTCTCCCTCTCAGTCGCTCTCACCCTCTCAGCCTCTCTCACCCTCTCAGTGTCTCTCTCCCTCTCAGTCTCTCTCCCTCTCAGCCGCTCTCACCCTCTCACCCTCTCAGTCTCTCTCTCCCTCTCAGTCTCTCTCTCCCTTTCAGTCTCTCTCCCTCTCAGTCTCTCTCTCCCTCTCAGCCTCTCTCACCCTCTCAGTCTCTCTCTCCCTCTCAGCCTGTCCCCATCTCAGTCTCTCACCCTCTCTGTCTCTCTCACCCTCTCAGTCTCTTTCCCTCTGTCTCTCTCCCTCTCTCTCACCCTCTCAGTCTCTCTCGCCCTCTCCTCACCCTCTCAGTCTCTCACCCTCTCCGCCTCTCTCCCTCTCAGTCTCTATCACCCTCGCAGTCTCTCTCCCTCTCAGTCTCTCTCTCCCTCTCAGTCTCTCTCCCTCTCAGCCTGCTCTCTCCCTCAGTCTCTCTCTCCCCCTCAGTCTCTCTCACCCTCTCAGTCTCTCTCCCTCTCAGTCTCTCTCACCCTCTCAGGCTCTCTTCCTCTCAGTCTCTTCCCTCTCAGTCTCCCTCACCCTCTCAGACTCTCTCCCTCTCAGTCTCTCTCTCCCTCTCAGTCTCTCTCTCCCTCTCAGCCTTTCCGCCACTCAGCCTCTCTCCCTCTCAGTCTCTCTCCCTTTCAGTCTCTCTCTCCCTAGCAGTCTCTCTCACCCTCTCTCACCCACTCAGCCTCTCTCACCCTCTCAGTCTCTCTCACCCTCTCAGCCTCTCTCTCCATCTCAGTCTCTCTCTCCCTCAGCCTCTCCCCCTTTCAGTCTCTCTCCCTCTCAGTCTCTCTCCCTCTCAGCCTCTCTCCCACAGCCCCCTCTCTCCGTCTAAGTCTCACTCTCCGTCTCAGTCTCTCTCACCCACTCAGTCTCTCTCCCTCTCAGCCCCTCCCCCTCTCAGAGTCTCCCTCTCAGCCTCTCCCCCTCTCATTCTCTCTCCCTCTCAGTCTCTCTCCCTCTAAGTCTCTCTCCCTCTCAGTCTCTCTCACCCTCTCATTCGCTCACCCTCTCAGCCTCTCTCCCTCTCAGTCGCTCTCACCCTCTCTGCCTCACTCACCCTCTCAGTGTCTCTCTCCCTCTCAGTCTCTCTCCCTCTCAGTCTCTCTCCCTCTCAGTCGCTCTCACCCTCTCAGTCTCTCTCTCCCTCTCAGTCTCTCTCTCCCTCTCAGTCTCTCTCCCTCTAAGTCTCTTCCCTCTCAGTCTCTCTCTCCCTCTCAGTCTCTCTGCCTCTCTGTCTCTCTCTCCCTCTCAGCCTCTCTCACTCTCTCAGTCCCCCTCTCTCAGCCTCTCTCACCCTCTCAGTCTCTCTCTCCCTCTCAGCCTCTCCCCCTCTCAGTCTCTCACCATCTCAGTCTCTCTCACCCTCTCAGTCTGTCTCCCTCTGTCTCTCTCCATCTCTCTCACCCTCGCAGTCTCTCTCCCTCTCAATCTCTCTCTCCCTCTCAGTCTCTCTCCCTCTCAGCCTCCTCTCTCCCTCTCAGTCGCTCTCTCCCCCTCAGTCTCTCTCACCCTCTCAGTCTCTCTCCCTCTCAGTCTCTCTCACCCTCTCAGTCTCTCTCACCCTCTCAGTCTCTCTCACCTTCTCAGCCTCTCTCCCTCTCAGCCTCTCCCCCCTTCAGTCTCTCTCCCTCTCAGTCTCACTCTCCGTCTCAGTCTCTCTCACCCACTCAGTCTCTCCCCCTCTTAGACTCTATCCCTCTCAGCCTCTCCCATTCTCAGTCTCTCTCCCTCTCAGTCTCTCGCCCTCTCCGTCTCTCTCCCTCTCAGTCTCTCTCTCCCTCTCAGTCTCACTCACCCTCTCTCACCCTCTTAGTCTCTCACCCTCTCAGCCTCTCTCCCTCTCAGTCGCTCTCACCCTCTCAGCCTCTCTCACCCTCTCAGTGTCTCTCTCCCTCTCAGTCTCTCTCCCTCTCAGTCGCTCTCACCCTCTCAGTCTCTCCCTACCTCTCAGTCTCTCTCTCCCTCTCAGTGTCTCTCCCTCTCAGTCTCTCTCTCCCTCTCAGTCTCTCTCCCTCTCAGTCTCTCTCTCCCTCTCAGCCTCTCTCACCCTCTCAGTCTCTCCCTCCCTCTCAGTCTCTCTCTCCCTCTCAGTGTCTCTCCCTCTCAGTCTCTCTCTCCCTCTCAGTCTCTCTCCCTCTGTCTCTCTCTCCCTCTCAGCCTCTCCCCATCTCAGTCTCTCACCCTCTCTGTCTCTCTCACCCTCTCAGTCTCTCTCCCTCTGTCTCTCACCCTGTCTCTCACCCTCTCAGTCTCTCTCGCCCTCTCCTCACCCTCTCAGTCTCTCACCCTCTCCGTCTTTCTCCCTCTCAGTCTCTCTCACCCTCGCAGTCTCTCTCCCTCTCAGTCTCTCTCTCCCTCTCAGTCTCTCTCCCTCTCAGCCTCCTCTCTCCCTCTCAGTCTCTCTCTCCCCCTCAGTCTCTCTCACCCTCTCAGTCTCTCTCCCTCTCAGTCTCTCTCACCCTCTCAGGCTCTCTTCCTCTCAGTCTCCCTCACCCTCTCAATCTCTCCCTCTCATTCTCCCTCACCCTCTCAGTCTCTCTCCCTCTCAGTCTCTCTCTCCCTCTCAGTCTCTCTCTCCCTCTCAGCCTCTCCCCCTCTCAGTCTCTCTCCCTCTCAGTCTCTCTCTCCCTAGCAGTCTCTCTCACCCTCTCAGCCTCTCTCACCCTCTCACTCTCTCCCTCTCAGTCTCTCTCACCCTCTCAGCCTCTCTCTCCATTTCAGTCTCTCTCTCCCTCAGCCTCTCCCCCTTTCAGTCTCTCTCCCTCTCAGTCTCTCCCTCAGCCTCTCTCCCACTCAGCCCCCTCTCTCGCTCTCAGTCTCACTCTCCGTCTCAGTCTCTCTCACCCACTCAGTCTCTCTCCCTCTCAGCCCCTCCCCCTCTCAGACTCTCCCTCTCAGCCTCTCCCCCTCTCACTCTCTCTCCCTCTCAGTCTCTCCCTCTCAGTCTCTCTCCCTCAGTCTCTCTCACCCTCTCATTCTCTCACCCTCTCAGCCTCTCTCCCTCTCAGTCGCTCTCACCCTCTCAGCCTCTCTCTACCTCTCAGTGTCTCTCTCCCTCTCAGTCTCTCCCTATCAGTCTCTCTCCCTCTCAGTCGCTCTCACCCTCTCAGTCTCTCTCTCCCTCTCAGTCTTTCTCTCCCTCTCAGTCTCTCTGCCTCTCTGTCTCTCTCTCCCTCTCATCATCTCTCACTCTCTCAGTCTCTCCCCCTCTCTCAGCCTCTCTCAACATCTCAGTCTCTCTCACCCTCTCAGTCTCTCTCCCTCTGTCTCTCTCCATCTCTCTCACCCTCGCAGTCTCTCTCCCTCTCAGTCTCTCTCTCCCTCTCAGTCTCTCTCCCTCTCAGCCTCCTCTCTCCCTCTCAGTCTCTCTCTCCCCCTCAGTCTCTATCTCCCTCTCAGTCTCTCTCCCTCTCAGCCTCTCTCCCACTCAGCCCCCTCTCTCCATCTCAGTCTCTCTCACCCACTCAGTCTCTCTCCCTCTCAGCCCCTCCCCCTCTCAGAGTCTCCCTCTCAGCCTCTCCCCCTCTCATTCTCTCTCCCTCTCAGTCTCTCTCCCTCTAAGTCTCTCTCCCTCTCAGTCTCTCTCACCCTCTCATTCTCTCACCCTCTCAGCCTTTCTCCCTCTCAGTCGCTCTCACCCTCTCAGCCTCTCTCACCCTCTCAGTGTCTCTCTCCCTCTCAGTCTCTCTCCCTCTCAGTCTCTCTCCCTCTCAGTCGCTCTCACCCTCTCAGTCTCTCTCTCCCTCTCAGTCTCTCTCTCCCTCTCAGTCTCTCTCCCTCTAAGTCTCTTCCCTCTCAGTCTCTCTCTCCCTCTCAGTCTCTCTGCCTCTCTGTCTCTCTCTCCCTCTCAGCCTCTCTCACTCTCTCAGTCTCTCCCCCTCTCTCAGCCTCTCTCACCCTCTCAGTCTCTCTCTCCCTCTCAGCCTCTCCCCCTCTCAGTCTCTCACCATCTCAGTCTCTCTCACCCTCTCAGTCTCTCTCCCTCTGTCTCTCTCCATCTCTCTCACCCTCGCAGTCTCTCTCCCTCTCAATCTCTCTCTCCCTCTCAGTCTCTCTCCCTCTCAGCCTCCTCTCTCCCTCTCAGTCTCTCTCTCCACCTCAGTCTCTCTCACCCTCTCAGTCTCTCTCCCTCTCAGTCTCTCTCACCCTCTCAGTCTCTCTCACCCTCTCAGTCTCTCCCCCTTTCAATCTCTCTCCCTCTCAGTCTCTCTCTCCCTCTCAGCCTCTCTCCCACTCAGCCCCCTCTCTCCCTCTCCGTCTCACTCTCCGTCTCAGTCTCTCTCACCCACTCAGTCTCTTCCCCTCTCAGACTCTATCCCTCTCAGCCTCTCCCCCTCTCAGTCTCTCTCCCTCTCAGTCTCTCTCCCTCTCCGTCTCTCTCCCTCTCAGTCTCTCTCTCCCTCTCAGTCTCACTCACCGTCTCTCACCCTCTAAGTCTCTCACCCTCTCAGCCTCTCTCCCTCTCAGTCGCTCTCACCCTCTCAGCCTCTCTCACCCTCACAGTGTCTCTCTCTCCCTCTCAGTCTCTCTCCCTCTCAGTCGCTCTTACCCTCTCAGTCTCTCTCTCCCTTTCAGTCTCTCTCTCCCTCTCAGTGTCTCTCCCTCTCAATCTCTCTCCCTCTCAGTCTCTCTCTCCCTCTCAGTCTCTCTCCCTCTCAGTCTCTCTCTCCCTCTCAGCCTCTCTCACCCTCTCAGTCTCTCTCTCCCTCTCAGCCTCTCCCCATCGCAGTCTCTCACCCTCTGTCTCTCTCACCCTCTCAGTCTCTCTCCCTCTGTCTCTCTCCCTCTCTCTCACCCTCTCTGTCTCTCTCGCCCTCTCCTCACCCTCTCAGTCTCTCACCCTCTCCGTCTCTCTCCCTCTCAGTCTCTCTCACCCTCGCAGTCTCTCTCCCTCTCAGTCTCTCTCTCCCTCTCAGTCTCTCTCCCTCTCAGTCTCCTCTCTCCCTCTCAGTCTCTCTCTCCCCCTCAGTCACTCTCACCCTCTCAGTCTCTCTCCCTCTCAGTCTCTCTCACCCTCTCAGGCTCTCTTCCTCTCAGTCTCCCTCACCCTCTCAGTCTCTATCCCTCTCAGTCTCTCTCTCCCTCTCAGTCTCTATCTCCCTCTCAGCCTCTCCCCCTCTCAGCCTCTCTCCCTCTCAGTCTCTCTCCCTCTCAGTCTCTCTCTCCCTAGCAGTCTCTCTCACTCTCTCTCACCCTCTCAGCCTCTCTCACCCTCTCAGTCTCTCTCCCTCTCAGTCTCTCTCACCCTCTCAGCCTCTCTCTCCATTTCAGTCTCTCTCTCCCTCAGCCTCTCCCCCTTTCAGTCTCTCTCCCTCTCAGTCTCTCTCTCCCTCTCAGCCTCTCTCCCACTCAGCCCCCTCTCTCCCTCTCAGTCTCACTCTCCGTCTCAGTCTCTCTCACCCACTCAGTCTCTCTCCCTCTCAGCCCCTCCCCCTCTCAGACTCTCCCTCTCAGCCTCTCCCCCTCTCACTCTCTCTACCTCTCAGTCTCTCCCTCTCAGTCTCTCTCCCTCTCAGTCTCTCTCACCCTCTCATTCTCTCACCCTCTCAGCCTCTCTCCCTCTCAGTCGCTCTCACCCTCTCAGCCTCTCTCACCCTCTCAGTGTCTCTCTCCCTCTCAGTCTCTCCCTCTCAGTCTCTCCCTCTCAGTCTCTCTCCCTCTCAGTCGCTTTTACCCTCTCAGTCTCTCTCTCCCTCTCAGTCTCTCTCTCCCTCTCAGTCTCTCTGCCTCTCTGTCTCTCTCTCCCTCTCAGCCTCTCTCACACTCTCAGTCTCTCCCCCTCTCTCAGCCTCTCTCACCCTCTCAGTCTCTCTCTCCCTCTCAGCCTCTCCCCCTCTCAGTCTCTCACCATCTCAGTCTCTCTCACCCTCTCAGTCTCTCTCCCTCTGTCTCTCTCCATCTCTCTCACCCTCGCAGTCTCTCTCCCTCTCAGTCTCTCTCTCCCTCTCAGTCTCTCTCCCTCTCAGCCTCCTCTCTCCCTCTCAGTCTCTCTCTCCCCCTCAGTCTCTCTCACCCTCTCAGTCTCTCTCCCTCTCAGTCTCTCTCACCCTCTCAGTCTCTCTCACCCTCTCAGTCTCTCTCACCTTCTCAGCCTCTCTCCCTCTCAGCCTGTCCCCCTTTCAGTCTCTCTCCCTCTCAGTCTCTCTCTCCCTCTCGGCCTCTCTCCCACTCAGCCCCCTCTCTCCCTCTCAGTCTCACTCTCCGTCTCAGTCTCTCTCACCCATTCAGTCTCTCTCCCTCTCCGCCCCTCCCCCTCTCAGATTCTATCCCTCTCAGCCTCTCCCCCTCTCAGTCTCTCTCCCTCGCAGTCTCTCTCCCTCTCCGTCTCTCTCCCTCTCAGCCTCTCTCCCTCTCAGTCGCTCTCACCCTCTCTTCCTCTCTCACCCTCTCAGTGTCTCTCTCCCTCTCAGTCTCTCTCACCCTCTCAGTCTCTCTCACCCTCTCAGTCTCTCCCCCTTTCAATCTCTCTCCCTCTCAGTCTCTCTCTCCCTCTCAGCCTCTCTCCCACTCAGCCCCCTCTCTCCCTCTCCGTCTCACTCTCCGTCTCAGTCTCTCTCACCCACTCAGTCTCTTCCCCTCTCAGACTCTATCCCTCTCAGCCTCTCCCCCTCTCAGTCTCTCTCCCTCTCAGTCTCTCTCCCTCTCCGTCTCTCTCCCTCTCAGTCTCTCTCTCCCTCTCAGTCTCACTCACCGTCTCTCACCCTCTAAGTCTCTCACCCTCTCAGCCTCTCTCCCTCTCAGTCGCTCTCACCCTCTCAGCCTCTCTCACCCTCACAGTGTCTCTCTCTCCCTCTCAGTCTCTCTCCCTCTCAGTCGCTCTTACCCTCTCAGTCTCTCTCTCCCTTTCAGTCTCTCTCTCCCTCTCAGTGTCTCTCCCTCTCAATCTCTCTCCCTCTCAGTCTCTCTCTCCCTCTCAGTCTCTCTCCCTCTCAGTCTCTCTCTCCCTCTCAGCCTCTCTCACCCTCTCAGTCTCTCTCTCCCTCTCAGCCTCTCCCCATCGCAGTCTCTCACCCTCTGTCTCTCTCACCCTCTCAGTCTCTCTCCCTCTGTCTCTCTCCCTCTCTCTCACCCTCTCTGTCTCTCTCGCCCTCTCCTCACCCTCTCAGTCTCTCACCCTCTCCGTCTCTCTCCCTCTCAGTCTCTCTCACCCTCGCAGTCTCTCTCCCTCTCAGTCTCTCTCTCCCTCTCAGTCTCTCTCCCTCTCAGTCTCCTCTCTCCCTCTCAGTCTCTCTCTCCCCCTCAGTCACTCTCACCCTCTCAGTCTCTCTCCCTCTCAGTCTCTCTCACCCTCTCAGGCTCTCTTCCTCTCAGTCTCCCTCACCCTCTCAGTCTCTATCCCTCTCAGTCTCTCTCTCCCTCTCAGTCTCTATCTCCCTCTCAGCCTCTCCCCCTCTCAGCCTCTCTCCCTCTCAGTCTCTCTCCCTCTCAGTCTCTCTCTCCCTAGCAGTCTCTCTCACTCTCTCTCACCCTCTCAGCCTCTCTCACCCTCTCAGTCTCTCTCCCTCTCAGTCTCTCTCACCCTCTCAGCCTCTCTCTCCATTTCAGTCTCTCTCTCCCTCAGCCTCTCCCCCTTTCAGTCTCTCTCCCTCTCAGTCTCTCTCTCCCTCTCAGCCTCTCTCCCACTCAGCCCCCTCTCTCCCTCTCAGTCTCACTCTCCGTCTCAGTCTCTCTCACCCACTCAGTCTCTCTCCCTCTCAGCCCCTCCCCCTCTCAGACTCTCCCTCTCAGCCTCTCCCCCTCTCACTCTCTCTACCTCTCAGTCTCTCCCTCTCAGTCTCTCTCCCTCTCAGTCTCTCTCACCCTCTCATTCTCTCACCCTCTCAGCCTCTCTCCCTCTCAGTCGCTCTCACCCTCTCAGCCTCTCTCACCCTCTCAGTGTCTCTCTCCCTCTCAGTCTCTCCCTCTCAGTCTCTCCCTCTCAGTCTCTCTCCCTCTCAGTCGCTTTTACCCTCTCAGTCTCTCTCTCCCTCTCAGTCTCTCTCTCCCTCTCAGTCTCTCTGCCTCTCTGTCTCTCTCTCCCTCTCAGCCTCTCTCACACTCTCAGTCTCTCCCCCTCTCTCAGCCTCTCTCACCCTCTCAGTCTCTCTCTCCCTCTCAGCCTCTCCCCCTCTCAGTCTCTCACCATCTCAGCCTCCTCTCTCCCTCTCAGTCTCTCTCTCCCCCTCAGTCTCTCTCACCCTCTCAGTCTCTCTCCCTCTCAGTCTCTCTCACCCTCTCAGTCTCTCTCACCCTCTCAGTCTCTCTCACCTTCTCAGCCTCTCTCCCTCTCAGCCTGTCCCCCTTTCAGTCTCTCTCCCTCTCAGTCTCTCTCTCCCTCTCGGCCTCTCTCCCACTCAGCCCCCTCTCTCCCTCTCAGTCTCACTCTCCGTCTCAGTCTCTCTCACCCATTCAGTCTCTCTCCCTCTCCGCCCCTCCCCCTCTCAGATTCTATCCCTCTCAGCCTCTCCCCCTCTCAGTCTCTCTCCCTCGCAGTCTCTCTCCCTCTCCGTCTCTCTCCCTCTCAGCCTCTCTCCCTCTCAGTCGCTCTCACCCTCTCTTCCTCTCTCACCCTCTCAGTGTCTCTCTCCCTCTCAGTCTCTCTCCCTCTCAGTATTTCTCCCTCTCAGTCGCTCTCACCCTCTCAGTCTCTCTTTCCCTCTCAGTCTCTCTCTCCCTCACAGTCTCTCTCCCTCTCAGTCTCTCTCCCTCTCAGTCTCTCTCTCCCTCTCAGTCTCTCTGCCTCTCAGTCTCTCTCTCCCTCTCAGCCTCTCTCACTCTCTCAGTCTCTCCCCCTCTCTCAGCCTCCCTCACCCTCTCAGTCTCTCTCTCCCTCTCAGCCTCTCCCCCTCACACTCTCTCACCCTCTCAGTCTCTCTCACCCTCTCAGTCTCTCTCCCTCTGTCTCTCTCCCTCTCTCTCACCCTCTCAGTCTCTGTCCCTCGCAGCCTCTCTCACCCTCTCAGGCTCTCTTCCTCTCAGTCTCTCTCCCTCTCAGTCTCCCTCACCCTCAGTATCTCACCCTCTCAGCCTCTCTCTCCCTCTCAGCCTCTCTCTCCCTCTCAGTCTCTCTCCCTCTCAGTCTCTCTCTCCCTCTCAGTCGTTCTCACCCTCTCAGCCTCTCTCACCCTCTCAGTGTCTCTCACCCTCTCAGCCTCTCTCCCTCTCAGCCTCCCACACCCTCTCAGTCTCTCTCACCCTCTGTCTCACTCCCTCTCAGTCTCTCATCCTCTCAGTCTCTCTCACCCTCTCAGTCTCTCTCTCCCTCTCAGTCTCTCTCCCTCTCAGCCTCCTCTCTCCCTCTCAGTCTCTCTTTCCTCTCAGTCTCTCTCACCCTCTCAGTCTCTCTCCCTCTCAGCCTCTCTCCCTCTAAGTCTCTTCCCTCTCAGTCTCTCTCTCCCTCTCAGTCTCTCTGCCTCTCTGTTTCTCTCTCCCTCTCAGCCTCCCTCACTCTCTCAGTCTCTCCCCCTCTCTCAGGCTCTCTCACCCTCTCAGTCTCTCTCTCCCTCTCAGCCTCTCCCCCTCGCAGTCTCTCACCATCTCAGTCTCTCTCACCCTCTCAGTCTCTCTCCCTCTGTCTCTCTCCATCTCTCTCACCCTCGCAGTCTCTCTCCCTCTCAATCTCACTCTCCCTCTCAGTCTCTCTCCCTCTCAGCCTCCTCTCTCCCTCTTAGTCTCTCTCTCCACCTCAGTCTCTCTCACCCTCTCAGTCTCTCTCTCAGTCTCTCTCACCCTCTCAGTCTCTCTCACCCTCTCAGTCTCTCTCACCTTCTCAGCCTCTCTCCCTCTCAGCCTCTCCCCCTTTCAGTCTCTCTCCCTCTCAGTCTCTCTCTCCCTCTCAGTCTCTCTCCCACTCAGCCCCCTCTCTCCCTCTCAGTCTCACTCTCCGTCTCAGTCTCTCTCACCCACTCAGTCTCTCCCCCTCTCAGACTCTATCCCTCTCAGCCTCTCCCCCTCTCAGTCTCTCTCCCTCTCAGTCTCTCTCCATCTCCGTCTCTCTCCCTCTCAGTCTCTCTCTCCCTATCAGTCTCACTCACCCTCTCTCACCCTCTAAGTCTCTCACCCTCACAATCTCCCTCTCCCTCTCTGTCGCTCTCACCCTCTCAGCCTCTCTCACCCTCTCAGTGTCTCTCTCCCTCTCAGTCTCTCTCACTCTGTCGCTCTTACCCTCTCAGTCTCTCTCTCCCTCTCAGTCTCTCTCTCCCTCTCAGTGTCTCTCCCTATCAGTCTCTCTCAGTCTCTCTCTCCCTCTCAGTCTCTCTCCCTCTCAGTCTCTCTCTCCCTCTCAGCCTCTCTCACCCTCTCAGTCTCTATCTCCCTTTCAGCCTCTCCCCATCTCAGTCTCTCACCCTCCCTGTCTCTCTCACCCTCTCAGTCTCTCTCCCTCTGTCTCTCTCCCTCTCTCTCACCCTCTCTGTCTCTCTCGCCCTCTCCTCACCCTCTCAGTCTCTCACCCTCTCCGTCTCTCTCCCTCTCAGTCTCTCTCACCCTCGCAGTCTCTCTCCCTCTCAGTCTCTCTCTCCCTCTCAGTCTCTCTCCCTCTCAGCCTCCTCTCTCCCTCTCAGTCTCTCTCTCCCCCTCAGTCTCTCTCACCCTCTCAGTCTCTCTCCCTCTCAGTCTCTCTCACCCTCTCAGGCTCTCTTCCTCTCAGTCTCCCTCACCCTCTCAGTCTCTCTCCCTCTCAGTCTCTCTCTCCCTCTCAGCCTCTCCCCCTCTCAGCCTCTCTCCCTCTCAGTCTCTCTCCCTCTCAGTCTCTCTCTCCCTAGCAGTCTCTCTCACCCTCTCTCACCCTCTCAGCCTCTCTCACCCTCTCAGTATCTCTCCCTCAGTCTCTCTCACCCTCTCAGCCTCTCTCTCCATTTCAGTCTCTCTCTCCCTCAGCCTCTCCCCCTTTCAGTCTCTCTCCCTCTCAGTCTCTCTCTCCCTCTCAGCCTCTCTCCCACTCAGCCCCCTCTCTCCCTCTCAGTCTCACTCTCCGTCTCAATCTCTCTCACCCACTCAGTCTCTCTCCCTCTCAGCCCCTCCCCCTCTCAGACTCTCCCTCTCAGCCTCTCCCCCTCTCACTCTCTCTCCCTCTCAGTCTCTCCCTCTCAGTCTCTCTCCCTCTCAGTCTCTCTCACCCTCTCATTCTCTCACCCTCAGCCTCTCTACCTCTCAGTCGCTCTCACCCTCTCAGCCTCCTCTCTCCCTCTCAGTCTCTCTCTCCCCCTCAGTCTCTCTCACCCTCTCAGTCTCTCTCCCTCAGTCTCTCTCACCCTCTCAGGCTCTCTTCCTCTCAGTCTCCCTCACCCTCTCAGTCTCTCTCCCTCTCAGTCTCTCTCTCCCTCTCAGTCTCTCTCTCCCTCTCATCCTCTCCCCCTCTCAGTCTCTCTCCCTCTCAGTCTATCTCCCTCTCAGTCTCTCTCTCCCTAGCAGTCTCTCTCACCCTCTCTCACCCTCTCAGCCTCTCTCACCCTCTCAGTCTCTCTCCCTCACAGTCTCTCTCACCCTCTCAGCCTCTCAACCATTTCAGTCTCTCTCTCCCTCAGCCTCTCCCCCTTTCAGTCTCTCTCCCTCTCAGTCTCTCTCTCCCTCTCAGCCTCTCTCCCACTCAGCCCCCTCTCTCCCTCTCACTCTCACTCTCCGTCTCAATCTCTCTCACCCACTCAGTGTCTCTCCCTCTCAGCCCCTCCCCCTCTCAGACTCTCCCTCTCAGCCTCTCCCCCTCTCACTCTCTCTCCCTCTCAGTCTCTCCCTCTCAGTCTCTCTCCCTCTCAGTCTCTCTCACCCTCTCATTCTCTCACCCTCAGCCTCTCTACCTCTCAGTCGCTCTCACCCTCTCAGCCTCTCTCACCCTCTCAGTGTCTCTCTCCCTCTCAGTCTCTCCCTCTCAGTCTCTCTCCCTCTCAGTCGCTCTCACCCTCTCAGTCTCTCTCTCCCTCTCAGTCTCTCTCTCCCTCTCAGTCTCTCTGCCTCTCTGTCTCTCTCTCCCTCTCAGCCTCTCTCACTCTCTCAGTCTCTCCCCCTCTCTCAGCCTCTCTCTCCCTCTTAGTCGCTCTCACCCTCTCAGCCTCTCTCACCCTCTCAGTGTCTCTCTCCCTCTCAGTCTCTCCCTCTCAGCCTCTCCCCTTCTCAGTCTCTCACCATCTCTGTCTCTCTCACCCTCGCAGTCTCTCTCCCTCTGTCTCTCTCCATCCCTCTCACCCTCGCAGTCTCTCTCCCTCTCAGTCTCTCTCTCCCTCTCAGTCTCTCTCCCTCTCAGCCTCCTCTCTCCCTCTCAGTCTCTCTCTCCCCCTCAGTCTCTCCCTCCCACTCTGCCTCTCTCCCTGTCAGTGTCTCTCTCCCTCTCAGTGTCTCTCTCCGTCTCAGTCGCTCTCACATTCTCAGCCTCTCTCCCTCTCAGCCTCTCCCCCTCTCAGTCTCTCTCCCTCTCAGTCTCTCTCTCCCTCTCAGCCTTTCTCCCACTCATCCCCCTCTCTCCCTCTCAGTCTCTCTCTCCGTCTCAGTCTCTCTCACCCACTCAGTCTCTCTCCCTCTCAGCCCCACCCCCTCAGACTCTCTCCCTCTCAGCCTCTCCCCCTCTCAGTCTCTCTCCTTCTCAGTCTCTCTCCCTCTCAGTCTCTCTCACCCTCTCAGCCTCTCTCCCTCTCAGTCGCTCTCACCCTCTCAGCCTCCCTCACACTCTCAGTGTCTCTCTCCCTCTCAGTCTCTCTCTCCCTCTCAGTCTCTCTCCCTCAGTCGCACTCACCCTCAGTCTCTCTCTCCCTCTGAGTCTCTCTCTTCCTCTCAGTCTCTCTCTCTCTCGCAGTCTCTCTCCCTCTCACTCTCTCTCTCCCTCTCAGTCTCTCTCTCCCTCTCAGTCTCCCTCACCCTCTCTGTCTCTCACCCCCTCAGACTCTCTCTCCCTCTCAGTCTCTCTCTCCCTCTCAGTCTCTCTCCCTCTCAGTCTCTCTCTCCCTCTCAGTCTCTCTCAGCCTCTCAGTCTCTCTCACACTCTCAGTCTCTCTCTCCCTCTCAGCCTCTCCCCCTCTCCGTCTCTCTCCCTCTCAGTCTCTCTCACCCTCTCTCACCCTCAGTCTCTCACCCTCTCAGTCTCTCTCACCCTCTCAGTCTCTCTCTCCCTCTCAGTCTCTAACCCTCTGTCTCTCTCACCCTCTCAGTCTCCCTCACCCTCTCCGTCTCTCTCCCTCTCAGCCTCTCTCACACTCGCAGTCTCTCTCCCTCTCAGTCTCTCTCACCCTCTCAGTGTCTCTCTCTCACTTAGTCTCTCTCACCCTCTCAGTCTCTCTCCGTCTCAGCCTCTCTGACCCTCTCAGCCTCTCTCACCCTCTCAGTCTCTCTCCCTCTCAGTCTCTCTCCCTCCCAGTCTCTCTCCCTCTCAGTCGCACTCACCCTCTCAATCTCTCTCTCCCTCTCAGTCTCTGTCAGTCTCTCTCACCCTCTCAGTCTCTCACCCTCTCAGTCTCTGTCACCCTCTCAGCCTCTCTCCCTCTCAGTCGCTCTCACCCTCTCAGCCTCTCTCACCCTCTCAGTGTCTCTCTCCCTCTCAATCTCTCTCTCCCTCTCAGTCTCTGTCAGTCTCTCTCACCCTCTCAGTCTCTCACCCTCTCAGTCTCTTTCACCCTCTCAGCCTCTCTCCCTCTCAGTCGCTCTCACCCTCTCTGCCTCTCTCACCCTCTCAGTGTCTCTCTCCCTCTCAGTCTCTCTCCGTCTCAGCCTCTGTCACCCTCTCAGCCTCTCTCACACTCTCAGTCTCTCTACCTCTCTGACTCTCTCACCCTCCCAGACTCTCTCACGTTCTCAGCCTCTCCCCGTTACAGACTCTCTCCCTCTCAGCCCCTCCCCCTCACAAAATCTCTCCCTCTCAGTCTCTCTCTCCAACTCTGCCTCTCTCCCTCTCAGTGTCTCTCTCCCTCTCTGTCTCTCTCCCACTCAGTCTCTCAACCTCTCAGTCTCCCTCACCCTCTCAGCCTCTCTCACTCTCAGTCTCTCTCACCCTCAGTCTCTCTCCCTCTCAGTCTCTCTCACCCTCTCAGCCCCTCTCTCCCTCTCAGTGTCTCTCTCCCTCTCAGTCTCTCTCCGTCTCAGTCTCTCTCACCCTCTCAGACTCTCTCCGTCACAGCCTCTCTCACCCTCTCAGCCTCTCTCATACTCTCAGTCTCTCTCCCTCTCTGTCTCTCTCACCCTCCCAGACTCTCTCACCTCCTCAGCCTCTCTCCCTCTCAGCCTCTCCCCCTTTCAGTCTCTCTCCCTCTCAGCCCCACCCCCTCTCAAACTCTCTCCGTCTCAGTCTCTCTCCCTCTCAGTCTCACTCTCCCTCTCAGCCTCTCTCCCTCTCAGTATCTCTCTCCGTCTCAGTCTCTCTCACTCTCTCAGTCTCTCTCCCTCTCAAACTCTCTCCCTCTCAGCCTCTCCCCCTCTCAGTCACTCTCCCTCTCAGTCTCTCTCCCTCTTAGTCACTCTCACCCTCTCAGTCTCTCTCTCCCTCTCAGTCTCTCTCACCCTCTCTCACCCTCTCAGTCTCTCACCCTCTCAGCCTCTCTCACCCTCTCAGTGTCTCTCTCCCACTCAGTCTCTCAACCTCTCAGTCTCCCTCACCCTCTCAGCCTCTCTCACTCTCAGTCTCTCTCACCCTCTCAGTCTCTCTCCCTCTCAGTCTCTCTCACCCTCTCAGCCTCTCTCTCCCTCTCAGTCTCTCTCACCCTCTCAGTCTCTCTCACCCTCCCAGTCTCTCTCAACTTCTCAGCCTCTCTCCCTCTCAACCTCTCCCCCTCTCAGTCTCTCTCCCTCTCAGTCTCTCTCCCTCTCAGCCACTCTCCCTCTCAGCCCCCTCTCCCCCTCTCAGTCTCTCTCCCTCTCAGTCTCTCTCTCTCTCAGTCACTCTCACCCTTCCAGTCTCTCTCACCCACTCAGCCTCTCAACCTCTCAGTCGCTCTCACCCTCTCAGCCTCTCAAACCCTCTCAGTGTCTCTCTCCCTCTCAGCCTCTCTCTCCCTCTCAGACTCTCTCCCTCTCAGCCTCTCCCCCTCTCATTCTCTCTCCCTCTCAGTCTCTCTCCCTCTCAGTCACTCTCACCCTCCGAGTCTCTCTCACCCTCTCAGCCTCTCAACCTCTCAGTCGCTCTCACCCTCTAATTCTCTCTCTCCCTCCCAGTCTCTCTCTCCCTCTCAGTCTCTCTCCCTCTCAGCCCCTCTCCCTCTCAGTCTCTCTCTCCCTCTCAGTCTCTCTCCCTCTCAGTCGCTTTCGCCCTCTCAGCCTCTCTCACCCTCTCAGTCTCTGTCCCTCTCAGTATCTCTCCCTCTCAGTCGCTCTCACCCTCTCAGCCTCTCTCACCCTCTCAGTCTCTCTCCCTCTCAGTCTCGCTCCCTCTCAGTCTCTCTCTCCCTCCCAGTCTCTTTCAACCTCTCAGTCTCTCTCCCCCGAACTCTCTCTCCTTCTCAGTCTCTCTCAACCTCAGTCTCTCTCACCCTCTCAGTCTCTCACCCTCTCAGTCACTCTCACCCTCTCAGTCTCTCTCCCTCTCAGTCTCTCTCCCTCTCAGTCTCTCTCAATCTCAGTTTATCTCACCCTCTCAGCCTCTCTCACCCTCTCAGTCTCTCTCTCCCTCTCAGTCTCTCTTACTCTCAGTCTCTCTCACCCTCTCAGTCTCTCCCCCTCTCAGTCTCTATCACCGTCTCAGTCTCTCTCCCTCTCAATCTCTCTCACCCTCTCACCCTCTCTCCCTCTCAGTCTCTCACCCTCTCAGCCTCTGTTACCCTCTCAGTCTCTCTCCCTCTCAGTCTCTCTCACCCTCTCGTTTGCTCTCACCTTCTCAGTCTCTCTCACCCTTTCAGTCTCTCTCAACCTCTCAGTCTCCCTCACCCACTCAGCCTCTCTCAAACTCTCAGTCTCTCTCACCCTCTCAGTCTCTCTCACCCTCTCAGTCTCCCTCCCCCACTCAGCCTCTCTCAACCTCTCAGTCTCTCTCCCTCTCAGCCTCTCTCACCCTCTCAGTCTCTCTCACCCTCTCAGTCTCTCTCTCCCTCTCAGTCTCTTTCACCCTCTCAGTCTCTCATCCTCTCAGTCTCTCTCACCCTCTCAGTCTCTCTCCCTCTTAGTCGCTCTCACCCTCTCAGTCTCTCTCTGCCTCTCAATCTCTCTCACCCTCTCTCATCCTCTCAGCCCCTCTCCCGCTCAGCCTCTCTCTCCCTCTCAGTCGCTCTCACCCTCTCAGTCTCTCTCACCCTCTCAGTCTCTCTCAGCCTCTCAGTCTCTCTCTCCCTCTCAGACTCACTCGCCCTCTCAGTCTCTCTCTCCCTCCCAGTCTCTCTCACCCTCTCTGTCTCTCTCACCCTCTCAGTCTCCCTCTCAGACTTTCTCACCCTCTCAGTCTCTCTCACCCTCAGTCTCTCTCACCCTCTCAGTATCTCTCACCCTCTCAGTCTCTTCCACCCACTCAGTCTCTCTCCATCTCAGTCTCTCTCCCTCTCAGACTCTCTCCCTCTCAGTCTCTCTCACCCTCTCAGTCTCTCTCCCACTCTGAGTGACTCACCCTCTCAGTCTCTGTCCCTATCAGCCTCTCTCCCTCTCAGTCTCTCTCCCTCTCAGAATCTCTCACCCTCTCAGTCTCTCTCTCCCTCTCAGTCTCTCTCTCCATCTCAGACTCTCTCACCCTCTCAGTCTCTCTCACCCTCTCTCACCCTCTCAGTCTCTCACCCTCTCAGCCTCTCTCACCCTCTCAGTGTCTCTCTCCCTCTCAGTCTCTCTCCGTCTCAGCCTCTCTCACCCTCTCAGCCTCTCTCACACTCTCAGTCTCTCTCCCTCTCTGACTCTCTCACCCTCCCAGACTCTCACGTTCTCAGCCTCTCTCCCTCTCAGCCTCTCCTCCTTACAGTCTCTCTCCCTCTCAGCCCCTCCCCCTCACAAAATCTCTCCCTCTCAGTCTCTCTCTCCCACTCTGCCTCTCTCCCTCTCAGTGTCTCTCTCCCTCTCAGTCTCTCTCCCTCTCAGTCTCTCTCTCCCTCTGAGCCTCTCTCCCTCTCAGTATCTCTCTCCCTCTCAGTCTCTCTCACCCTCAGTCTCTCTCCCTCTCAAACTCTCTCCCTCTCAGCCTCTCCCCCTCTCAGTCTCTCTCCCTCTCAGTCTCTCTCCCTCTTAGGCACTCTCACCCTCTCAGTCTCTCTCTCCCTCTCAGTCTCTCTCACCCTCTCTCACCCTCTCAGTCTCTCACCCTCTCAGCCTCTCTCACCCTCTCAGTGTCTCTCTCCCACTCAGTCTCTCACCCTCTCAGTCTACCTCACCCTCTCAGCCTCTCTCTCACTCTCAGTCTCTCTCACCCTCTCAGTCTCTCTCCCTCTCAGTCTCTCTCACCCTCTCAGCCTCTCTCTCCCTCTCAGTGTCTCTCTCCCTCTCAGTCTCTCTCCGTCTCAGTCTCTCTCACCCTCTCAGACTCTCTCCGTCACAGCCTCTCTCACCCTCTCAGCCTCTCTCATACTCTCAGTCTCTCTCCCTCTCTGTCTCTCTCACCCTCCCAGACTCTCTCACCTTCTCAGCCTCTCTCCCTCTCAGCCTCTTCCCCTTTCAGTCTCTCTCCCTCTCAGCCCCTCCCCCTCTCAAACTCTCTCCGTCTCAGTCTCTCTCTCCCACTCTGCCTCTCTCCCTCTCAGTGTCTCTCTCCCTCTCAGTCTCTCTCCCTCTCAGTCTCTCTCTCCCTCTCAGCCTCTCTCCCTCTCAGTATCTCTCTCCGTCTCAGTCTCTCTCACCCTCTCAGTCTCCCTCCCTCTCAAACTCTCTCCCTCTCAGCCTCTCCCCCTCTCAGTTTCTCTCCCTCTCAGTCTCTCTCCCTCTTAGTCACTCTCACCCACTCAGTCTCTCTCTCCCTCTCAGTCTCTCTCACCCTCTCTCACCCTCTCAGTCTCTCACACTCTCTGCCTCTCTCACCCTCTCAGTGTCTCTGTCCCACTCAGTCTCTCAACCTCTCAGTCGCCCTCACCGTCTCAGCCTCTCTCACTCTCAGTCTCTCTCACCCTCTCAGTCTCTCTCCCTCTCAGTCTCTCTCACCCTCTCAGCCTCTCTCTCCCTCTCAGTCTCTCTCACACTCTCAGTCTCTCTCACCCTCCCAGTCTCTCTCAACTTCTCAGCCTCTCTCCCTCTCAACCTCTCCCCCTCTCAGTCTCTCTCCCTCTAAGTCTCTCTCCCTCTTAGCCACTCTCCCTCTCAGCCCCCTCTCCCCTCTAAGTCTCTCTCCCTCCCAGTCTCTCTCTCTCTGTCACTCTCACCCTCCCAGTCTCTCTCACCCACTCAGCCTCTCAACCTCTCAGTCGCTCTCACCCTCTCAGCCTCTCAGACCCTCTCAGTGTCTCTCACCCTCTCAGCCTCTCTCTCCATCTCAGACTCTCTCCCTCTCAGCCTCTCCCCCTCTCATTCTCTCTCCCTCTCAGTCTCTCTCCCTCTCAGTCACTCTCACCCTCCGAGTCTCTCTCACCCTCTCAGCCTCTCAACCTCTCAGTCGCTCTCACCCTCTAATTCTCTCTCTCCCTCCCAGTCTCTCTCTCCCTCTCAGTCTCTCTCCCTCTCAGCCTCTCTCCCTCTCAGTCTCTCTCTCCCTCTCAGTCTCTCTCCCTCTCAGTCGCTTTCGCCCTCTCAGCCTCTCTCACCCTCTCAGTCTCTGTCCCTCTCAGTATCTCTCCCTCTCAGTCGCTCTCACCCTCTCAGCCTCTCTCACCCTCTCAGTCTCTCTCCCTCTCAGTCTCGCTCCCTCTCAGTCTCTCTCTCCCTCCCAGTCTATTTCAACCTCTCAGTCTCTCACCCCCGAACTCTCTCTCCCTCTCAGTCTCTCTCAACCTCTCAGTCTCTCTCACCCTCTCAGTCTCTCACCCTCTCAGTCTCTCTCACCCTCTCAGTCTCTCTCCCTCTCAGTCTCTCTCCCTCTCAGTCTCTCTCAATCTCAGTTTATCTCACCCTCTCAGCCTCTCTCACCCTCTCAGTCTCTCTCTCCCTCTCAGTCTCTCTTACTCACAGTCTCTCTCACCCTCTCAGTCTCTCCCCCTCTCAGTCTCTATCACCGTCTCAGTCTCTCTCCCTCTCAATCTCTCTCACCCTCTCACCCTCTCTCCCTCTCAGTCTCTCACCCTCTCAGCCTCTGTTACCCTCTCAGTCACTCTCCCTCTCAGTCTCTCTCACCCTCTCGTTTGCTCTCACCTTCGCAGTCTCTCTCACCCTTTCAGTCTCTCTCACCCTCTCAGTCTCCCTCACCCACTCAGCCTCTCTCTCCCTCTCAGCCTCTCTCACCCTCTCAGTCTCTCTCACCCTCTCAGTCTCTCTCTCCCTCTCAGTCTCTTTCACCCTCTCAGTCTCTCACCCTCTCAGTCTCTCTCACCCTCTCAGTCTCTCTCTCTCTCAGTCGCTCTCACCCTCTCAGTCTCTTTCACCCTCTCAGTCTCTCACCCTCTCAGTCTCTCTCACCCTCTCAGTCTCTCTCCCTCTCAGTCGCTCTCACCCTCTCAGTCTCTCTCTGCCTCTCAATCTCTCTCACCCTCTCTCATCCTCTCAGCCCCTCTCCCTCTCAGCCTCTCTCTCCCTCTCAGTCGCTCTCACCCTCTCAGTCTCTCTCACCCTCTCAGTCTCTCTCACCCTCTCAGTCTCTCTCTCCTTCCCAGTCTCTCTCACCCTCTCTGTCTCTCTCACCCTCGCAGTCTCTCTCTCCCTCAGACTCTCTCACCCTCTCAGTCTCTCTCACCCTCTCAGTCTCTCTCACTCTCTCAGTATCTCTCACCCTCTCAGTCTCTTCCACCCACTCAGTCTCTCTCCATCTCAGTCTCTCTCCCTCTCAGACTCTCTCCCTCTCAGTCTCTCTCACCCTCTCAGTCTCTCTCCCACTCTGAGTGACTCACCCTCTCAGTCTCTGTCCCTATCAGCCTCTCTCCCTCTCAGTCTCTCTCCCTCTCAGAATCTCTCACCCTCTCAGTCTCTCTCTCCCTCTCAGTCTCTCTCTCCCTCTCAGACTCGCTCACCCTCTCAGTCTCTCTCACCCTCTCAGTCTCCCTAACCCTCTCAGTCTCTCTCACCCTCCATCTCACTCCCTCTCAGTCTCTCACCCTCTCAGTCTCTCTCACCCTCTCAGTCTCTCTCTCCCTCTCAGTCTCTCTCTCCCTCTCAGACTCTCTCACCCTCTCAGTCTCTCTCACCCTCTCAGTCTCCCTAACCCTCTCAGTCTCTCTCACCCTCTGTCTCACTCCCTCTCAGTCTCTCACCCTCTCAGTCTCTCTCAACCTCTCAGTCTCTCTCACCCTCTCACCCTCTCTCCCTCTCAGTCTCTCACCCTCTCATTCTCTCTCACCCTCTCAGTATCTCTCACCCTCTTATTCTCTTCCACCTTCTCAGTCTCTCTCCACCTCAGTCTCTCTCCCTCTCAGACTCTCTCCCTCTCAGTCTCTCTAACCCTCTCAGTCTCTCTATCACTCTCAGTGACTCACCCTCTCAGTCTCCCTCCCTCTCAGTGACCATGGTATTCGAGGTAAGGTTTTAACATGGATTGACGATTGGCTGTCAGGCAGAAGGCAGAGATTTGGGATAAAATGTTCTTTTTCGGAGTGGCAACCGGTGACGAGTGGTGTCCCGCAGGGTTCAGTGTTGGGGCCACAGCTGTTCTCTTTATATATTAACGATCTAGATGACGGGACCTGGGGCATTCTGGCTAAGTTTGCCGGTGATACAAAGATAGGTGGAGCGGGAGGTAGTATGGAGGTGGTGGGGAGGCTGCAAAAAGATTTAGACAGGTTAGGAAAGTGGTCCAAGAAATGGCTGATGAAATTCAACGTGGACAAGTGCGAGGTCTTGCACTTTGGAAAAAAGAATAGAGGCATGGACAATTTTCTAAACGGTGACAAAATTCATAATGCTGAAGTACAAAGGGACTTGGGAGTCCGAGTCCAGGATTCTCGAAAGATAAACTTGCAGGTTGAGTCCGTAATTAGTAAGCAAATGTAATGTTGTCATTTATCCCAAGATGCTTGGAATATAAAAGCAGGGATGTACTTCTGAAGCTTTATAAAGCATTAGTTAGGCCCCACTTAGAATACTGTGAGCAATTTTGGGCCCCACACCTCAGGAAGGATATACTGGCACTGGAGCGGGTCCAGCGGAGATTCACACGGATGATCCCAGGAATGGTAGGCCTAACATACGATGAACGTCTGAGGATCCTGGGATTATATTCATTGGAGTTTAGGAGGTTGAGGGGAGATCTAATCGAAACTTGCAAGATTATGAATGGCTTAGATAGCGTGGACGTAGGGAAGTTGTTTCCATTAGCAGGGGAGACTAGGATCCGGCGGCACAGCCTTAGAATAAAAGGGAGTCACTTTAGAACAGAGATGAGGAGAATTTTTTTCAGCCAGAGAGTGGTGCGTCTCTGGAATTCATTGCCACCGAGGGCGGTGAAGGCCGGGACGTTGAGTGTCTTTAAGACAGAAGTTGATAAATTCTTGATTTTTCGAGGAATTAAGGGCTATGGAGAGAGCGGGTAAATGGAGTTGAAATCAGCCAAGATTGAATGGCGGAGTGGACTCGATGGGCCGAATGGCCTTACCTCCGCACCTATGTCTTATGGTCTTATGGTCTTATATAAACATTGTTTACTGTACGGCTCTGTTTACAGAGACTCTGCTTACAGCAGTGTACGTTTTACGTTAACACTGTTTACTGTAGGGCGCTGGTCCCATAGAATTTGCTTACAGTAGGACACTCTTTAAAGAGACTCTGTTTTCAGTAGTGTACGGTGTTCTTTCGTTCTGTTTAACGTCGGGAAGTGTATACTAAACTATGTTTACAGCAATGTACAGTTTACATACACACTGTGTACTGTCGGGCACTGTATACATAGAGTGTTTACAGCAGGTTACGGTTTACATAAATACTGTGTACATTAGGGAACACTTTACATATGCTTTGTTTACGGCAGTGTACATGTACACTGTTTAGCGGAGGGCACTGTTAACATTGTTCCTATTTACAGCAGTGTACAGTTTACAAAAACACTGTTTACTGTAGGGAACTGTTTACATGGACTGTATTTACAGCAGTGTACGATTTACATAAATACTGTTAACTGTAGGGCCCGGTTTACATAGAATCTGTTTACAGTAATACACAGTTTGCGTAAACACTTTACTGTGGGGCGCTGTTGACATAGACTCTGTTTACAGTCATGCACGGTTCACATTAACACTGTTTACGGTAGTGCACTGCTTAGATAGACTGTCTACAACAGTGTTCGGTTTACATAAGCACTGTTTACATAGACTCTATTTACAGCAGCTCACGGTATAGAGAAACACTGTTTACTGTATGGCACTATTTACATAGACTTTGTTTACAGTAGTGTACGCCTTATGTAAACACTGTTTATTGTGCGGCAGTGTTTATGTAGACTCTTTTGACAGTAGTGTACGGTTTACATTAACACTTTTACCTGAAAGACACTGTTTATATCGACTCTGTTTACAGCGGTGTACTGCTTACATTCACAGTGTTTACTGTTGGTAACTGTTAACCTACTCTCTGCTTCCAGCAGTGTGCGGTTTACATAAATACTGTTTACTGTATTAGACTGTTTACTGAGACTCTATTTACAGCAGTGTATGGTTTACGTAAACACTGTTTACTGTGGGAAACTGTTTACATTTACTTTGTTTTCAGCAATGTAACGTTTATATAAACACTGTTTACAATTGGGCACTGTTTACATCGACTGTTTACAGCACTGGACCATTTGCATTTACACTGTTTACTTTAGGGCACTGTTTATGTACTTACTTTACAGCAGTGTACCGTTAACATAGTCACTGTTTACCGTCGGGCCCTGTTTACATAGAGTCTGTGCAGGGCAAGGTAAGGTTTACTTAACCACTGTTTACCGTAGGGCACTGTTTACACTGACTCAGTTTAAAGCAGTGTACGGATTACATAAACACTGTTTACTGTCGGACATTGTTTACATAGACTTTGTTTACAGCAGTGTACGGTTTATAATTGGGCAATCTGTTAACATTGACTGATTACAGCATTATGCAGCTCACATAAACACGCTTTACAGTTTACATGGGCATTGTACACATGGACTCGTTTTACAGCAGTGTACGGTTTACGTAAAATATTTACTACCGGACGCTGTGTAAATAGAGTATGTTTACAGCAGTGGTAAGGTTTACATAAACACGGTTTGCTGTAGGGTACTATTTACATAGACTGTTTACAGCATTGCACGGTTTACAAAAACATTGTTTACTGCAGGGCACTCTTTACATAGACTCTGTTTACAGCAAGGTACGGTTCACAAAATCTCTGTTAACCGGAGGGCACTGTATATGTAAACTGTTTACGGCGCTGTGCAGTTTAAATAAACACTGTTACTGCAGCGCACAATTTCCATAGTCGTTGTTTCCAGCCGCGTACGGTTGACAAAAGCACTGTCTTCTGTAACGCACTGTAAGCATAGACTATTTTTTCCAGCGGTGTACGGTTTACATAAACACTGCTTACTATAGGGCGCTGTTTACATAGACTCTGTTTACAGCAGTGTACGGTTTCCATAAACATTGTTTGCTGGAGGGGACTGTTTACATCGACTATGTTTACAGCAGTGTACGGTTTCCATAAACGCTGATTACTGAAGAGCACTGTTTACATAGACTGTTTTGCAGCATTGCACCATTTACAAAAATACTGTTTACTGCAGCGCACCGTTTATATAGAATCTGTTTCCAGCAGTATACCGTTTACTGTAGAGCACCGTTTATATAGAATCTATTTCCAGCAGTATACTGTTTCCATAAACACTGTTTGCTCTAGGGCACTGTTTACATTGATTTTGTTTTCAGCAATGTACGGTTTACATAAACAATGTTTACTGTAGGGCACTGTTTACATAGACATTGTTTGCAGCAGTGTACGATTTATAGAAATACTGTATACTGCCGGGCACTGTGTACAGAGACTCTGTTTACAGTAGTGTACGGTTTACATAAACAATGTTTACTGAACGGGCTATTAGCCTCGACCCTGTTTACAGCAGTGTACGGTTTACATTAACACTTTTTACTGTTGGGCAGTTTCCAGAGACTCTGTTTACAGTAGTGTACGGTTTACAGAAACAATGTTTACTGTAGAGCACTGTTTAAATAGACTCTGTTTACTGTAGGGCACTGTTTTAATACTGTTTGTATAGGGCACTTTTACATTGACTGTTTACAGTAATGTACGTTCCCCTTTCACTCTGTTTACTGTACGGCACCGTTTACATAGACTCTGCTTACAGCAGTGTACATTTTACATAAACACTGTTTGCTTTAGGGCACTGTTTACATAGACTCTGATTACCGTGGGGCACTCAATACATTCTGTTTACTGTAGGGCACTGTTTACATAGACACTGTTTACAGAAGTATACGGTTTACTTTCACTCTGTTTACTGGAATGCACTCTTTACATAGACTCTGTTTACAGCATTGTACATTTTGCATGGACACTGTTTGCAGTAGGGTACCGTTTACATTGACTCTGCTTAGAGCAGTGCACGATTTACATAAACACTACTGTAGGGCGCTGTTTATATAGACTGTTTCCACTAGTGTCCGGTTTATATAAACACTGTTTACGGTAGGGCACTGTTTACAGAGACTCTGCTTGCAGCAGCGTACGTTTTACGTAAACACTGTTTATTCTAGGGCGCTGTTTAAAGAGACTCTGTTTTCAGTAGTGTACGGTGTTCTTTCGGTCTGTTTACCGTCGGGAACTGTATACTAAACTATGTTTACAGCAATGTACAGTTTACATATACACTGTTTACAGTCGGGCACTGTTTACATAGAGTGTTTACAGCAGGTTACGGTTTACATAAATACTGTGTACATTAGGGAACTCTTTACATATGCTTTGTTTACGGCAGTGTACATGGACACTGTTTAGTGGTGGGCACTGTTAACATTGTTCCTATTTACTGCAGTGTACAGTTTACAAAAACACTGTTTACTGTAGGGAACTGTTTACATGGACTGTATTTACAGCAGTGTACGATTTACATAAATACTGTTAACTGTAGGGCCCGGTTTACATAGAATCTGTTTACAGCAGTGCACAGTTTACGTAAACACTTTACTGTGGGGCGCTGTTGACATAGACACTGTTTACAGTCGTGTACGGTTCACATTTACACTGTTTACGGTAGGGCACTGCTTAGATAGACTGTCTACAACAGTGTTCGGTTCACATAAGCACTGTTTACATAGACTCTGTTTACAGCAACGCACGGTACAGAGAAACACTGTTTACAGTCTGGCACTATTTACATAGAATTTGTTTACAGTAATGTACGGCTTACATAAACACTATTTATTTTGCGGCGGTGTTTATGTAGACTCATTTGGCAGTAGTGTACGGTTTACATTAACACTTTTACCTGAAAGACACTGTTTATATCGACTCTGTTTACAGCGGTGCACTGCTTACATTCACAGTGTTTACTGTAGGTAACTGTTAAACTAGTCTCTGCTTCTAGCAGTGTAAGGTTTACATCAACACTGTTTACTGTATTGGACTGTTTACAGAGACTCTATTTACAGCAGTGTATGGTTTACGTAAACACTGTTTACTGTGGGAAACTGTTTACATTTACTTTGTTTTCAGCAATGTAACGTTTATATAAACACTGTTTACAATTGGGCACTGTTTACATCGACTGTTTACAGCACTGGACCATTTACTTTTACACTGTTTACTTTAGGGCACTGTTTATGTACTTACTTTACAGCAGTGTACCGTTAACATAGTCACTGTTTACTGTCGGGCCCTGTTTACATAGAGTCTGAGCAGGGCAAGGTAATGTTTACTTAAAAACTGTTTCCTGTAGGGCATTGTTGAGAATGACTCAGTTTACATCAGTGTACGGATTACATAAACACTATTTACTGTAGGGCATTGTTTACATAGACTTTGTGTACAGCAGTGTACGGTTTACTTAAGGACTGTTTATAATTGGGCAATCTGTTTACATTGACTGATTACAGCATTATGCAGCTCACATAAACACGCTTTACAGTCTACACGGGTATTGTACACATTGACTCGTTTTACAGCAGTGTACGGTTTACGTAAAATGTTTACTACCGGACACTGTGTACATAGAGTATGTTTACAGCAGTGGTAAGGTTTACAGAAACACTGTTTGCTGTAGGGTCCTATTTACATGGACTGTTTACAGCATTGCAAGGTTTACAAAAACATTGTTTATTGCAGGGCACTCTTTACATAGACTCTGTTTACAGCAAGGTACGGTTCACAAAATCTCTGTTTACCGTAGGGCACTGTTTTTCTAAACTGTTTACTGCACTGTACAGTATAAATAAACACTGCTTACTGCAGCGCACAGTGTATATAGACTTTGTTTACAGCCATGTACGGTTGACAAAAGCACTGTTTTCTGTCGTGCACTGTAAGTATAGACTGTTTTTACCACGCTGTACGGTTTACATAAACACTGCTTACTGTTGGGCACTGTTTACATAGACTCTGTTTACAGCAGTATACGGTTTCCATAAACATTGTTTGTTGTAGGAGACTGTTTACATCGACTATGTTTACAGCAGTGTACGGTTTCCATAAACATTGTTTGCTGTAGGGGACTGTTTACATCGACTATGTTTACAGCAGTGTACGGTTTACATAAACGCCGATTACTGAAGAGCACTGTTTACATAGACTGTTTTGCAGCATTGCACCGTTTACAAAAATACTGTTCACTGTAACGCACTGTTTGTATAGAATCTGTTTCCAGCAATATACTGTTTACATAAACGCTGTTTACTGTAGAGCACCGTTTATATAGAATCTGTTTCCAGCAGTATACCGTTTACGGTAGGGCACTGTTTATATATAATCTGTTTCCAGCAGTATACTGTTTACATCAACACTGTTTACTTTAGAGCACCGTTTATATAGAATCTGTTTCCAGCAGTATACTGTTAACATAAACACTGTTTACTGTAGAGCACCGTTTATATAGAATCTGTTTCCAGCAGTATACTGTTTACATATACACTGTTTACTGTAGAGCACCGTTTATATAGAATCTGTTTCCAGCAGTATACTGTTTACATAAACACTGTTTACTGTAGAGCACCGTTGATATAGAATCTGTTTCCAGCAGTTTACCGTTTACATAAACACTGTTAACTGTAGGGCACCGTTGTATGGAATATTTTTTCGCAGTTTACCGTTTACATAAACACTGTTTGCTGTAGGGCACTGTTTACATTGGTTCTGTTTACAGCAATGTACGGTTTACATAAACAATGTTTCCTGTCGGGCACTGTTTACATAAACATTGTTTGCAGCAGTGTACGACTTATAGAAACACTGTTTACTGTAGGGCACTGTTTACAGAGACTCTGTTTACAGTAGTGTACGGTTGATATAAACATTGTTTACTGAACGGGCTAGTTGCCTCGACCCTGTTTACAGCTGTGTACGGTTTACATTAACACTTTTTACTGTAGGGCACTGTTTCCAGAGACTCTCTTTACAGTAGTGTGCGGTTTACATAAACAATGTTTACTGTAGAGCATTGTTTACATAGACATTGCTGACAACCGTGTACGATTTATAGAAATACTGTTGACTGTAGGGCACTGTCTCCAGAGACTCTGTTTACAGTAGTGTACGGTTTATATAAACAATGTTTACTGAACGGACTATTAGCCTCAACCCTGTTTACAGCAGTGTGCTGTTTACATGAAGACTATTTACTGTCGGGCACTCTTTTAAGACTGTTTGTATAGGGCACTTTTACATAGACTGTTTACAGTAATGTACGGTTCCCTTTCACTCTGTTTACTGTAGGGCACTGTTTACATAGACTCTGCTTACAGCAGTGTACATTTTACATAAACACTGTTTGCTTTAGGTCACTGTTTACATGGACTCTGATTACCGTAGGGCACTCAATACATTCTGTTTACTGTAGGTCACTGTTTACATCGACACTGTTTACAGTAGTATACGGTTTACTTTCACTCTGGTTACATGGAAGGCACTCTTTACATAGACTCTGTTTACAGAAGTATACGGTTTACTTTCACTCTGTTTACTGGAAGGCACTCTTTACATAGACTCTGTTTACAGCATTGTACATTTTGCATGGACACTGTTTGCAGTAGGGTACAATTTACATTGACTCTGTTTAGAGCAGTGCACGGTTTACATAAACACTTTACTGTAGGGTGCTGTTTATATAGACTGTTTACACTAGTGTACGGTTTATATAAACGCTGTTTACGGTAGGGCACTGCTTACAGAGACTCTGCTTACAGCAGTGTACGTTTTACGTAAACACTGTTTATTGTAGGGCGCTGTTTAAAGAGATTCTGTTTTCATAGTGTACGGTGTTCTATCGGTCTGTTTACCGTCAGGAACTGTATACTAAACTATGCTTACAGCAATGTACAGTTTACGTCCGCACTGTTTATTGTCGGGCCCTGTTTACATAGAGTGTTTACAGCAGGTTACCTTGCACATAAATACTGTTTACATTAGGGAACACTTTACATATGCTTTGTTTACAGCAGTGTACATGGACACTGTTTAGTGGAGGGCACTGTTAACATTGTTCCTATTTACATGTGTATAGTTTACTAAAATACTGTTTACTGTAGGACACTGATTACATGGACTGTATTTACAGCAGTTTACGATTTACATAAATACTGTTAACTGTAAGGCCCGGTTTACATAGAATCTGTTTACAGCAATACACAGTTTACGTAAACACTTTACTGTGGGGCGCTGTTGACATAGACTCTGTTTACAGTCGTGTACGGTTCACAGTAACACTGTTTACGGGAGGGCACTGCTTAGTTAGACTGTCTACAACAGTGTTCGGCTTACATAAGCATTGTTTACATGGACTCTGTTTACAGCAACGCACTGTATAGAGAAACACTGTTTACTGTATGGCACTATTTGCATAGACTTTGTTTACAGTAGTGTACGGCTTACGTAAATACTGTTTATTGTGCGGCGGTGTTTATGTGGACTCTTTTTGCAGTAGTGTACGGTTTACATAAACACTTTTACCTGAAAGGCACTGTTTAGATCGACTCTGTTTACAGCGGTGTACTGCTTACATTCACAGTGTTTACTGTAGGTAACTGTTAAACTAGTCTCTGCTTCCAGCAGTGTGCGGTTTACATAAATGCTGTTTACTGTATTGGACTGTTTACAGAGACTCTATTTACAGCAGTGTATTGTTTACGTAAACACTGTTTACTGTGGGAAACTGTTTACATTTACTTTGTTTTCAGCAATGTAACGTTTATATAAACACTGTTTTCAATTGGGCACTGTTTACATCGACTGTTTACAGCACTAGACCATTTGCATTTACATTGTTTACTTTAGGGCACTGTTTATGTACTTACTTTACAGCAGTGTACCGTTAACATAGTCACTGTTTACTGTCGGGCCCTGTTTTCATAGAGTCTGTGCAGGGCAAGGTAAGGTTTACTTAAAAACTGTTTACTGTAAGGTATTGTTTAGAATGGCTCAGTTTACATCAGTGTGCGGATTACATAAACACTGTTTACCGTAGGGCACTGATTACATAGACTCGGTTTACAGCAGTGTACGGATTACATAAACACTGTTTACCGTAGGCATTGTTTACATAGACCTTGTGTACAGCAGTGTACGGTTTACATAAGCACTGTTTATAATTGGGCAATCTGTTTACATTGACTGATGACAGCATTATGCAGCTCACATAAACACGCTTTACAGTTTCCACGGGCATTGTACACATTGACTCGTTTTACAGCAGTGTACGGTTTACGTAAAATGTTTACTACTGGACGCTGTGTACATAGAGTATGTTTACAGCAGTGGTAAGGTTTACATAAACACTGTTTTCTGTAGGGTACTATTTACATCGACTGTTTACAGCATTGCACGGTTTCCAAAAACATTGTTTACTGCAGGGCACTCTTTACATAGACTCTGTTTACAGCAAGGTGCGGTTTACAAAATCTCTGTTTACCGTAGGGCACGGTTTATGTAAACTGTTTACGGCGCTGTGCAGTTTAAATAAACACTGTTTACTGCAGCGCACAGTTTACATGGAATTTGTTTACAGCCGTGTACGGTTGACAAAAGCACTGTTTTCTGTCGTGCACTGTAAGCATAGACTATTTTTACAGCGGTGTACGGTTTACATAAACACTGCTTACTGTTGGGCACTGTTTACATAGACTCTACAGCATTGCACGGTTTACAAAAACATTGTTTTCTGCAGGGCACTTTTTACATAGACTCTGTTTACAGCAAGGTACGGTTTACAAAATCTCGGTTTACCGTAGGGCACTGTTTGTGTAAACTGTTTACGGCACTGTACAGTTTAAGTAAACACTGCTTACTGCAGAGCACAGTTTACATGGACTCTGTTTACAGCAGTGTACGGTTTCCATAAACGCTGATGACTGAAGAGCACTGTTTCCATAGACTGTTTGCAGCATTGCACCGTTTACAAAAACACTTTTTACTGTAGGACACTGTTTACATAGACGCTGTTTACAGCAGGGGACGGTTTACATAAACACTGTTTACTGTAGGACACTGTTTACATAGACTCTGTTTACAGTAGTGCACGTTTTAGATAAACATTGTTTACGTCGGGCACTTTTAACATAGAGTCTGTAGAACGATACTTTTCATTGTACATCAGTACACGTGGCAATAAAAAAATCCAATTTAATAAGGAGCTGTTGACATAGACTCTTTTTACTTCAGGGCACAGTTCACGTAGACTCTGTTTACTATCAGACACTGTTTACATACACTCTGTTTACTATAGTGCACCCTTCTTGTAGACCCTGTTTACTGCTGGGCACTGTTCCCTTCGTCTATGTTTAGTGTAGATTACTGTGTTAATAGGCTGCCTTGACCTTAGGGCAGCGTTCACATAATCTCTGTTTACTGTCGGTAATGTTTGCATATACTCTGTTTACTGCAGTGCACTGTTTAGATTGACTTCTGACTATCGGGGACTGTTCACATCGACTCTGTTTACTGTAGGACACTGTTTACATAGCCTATGTTTACTGTTCTGTACTGTTTGCAAAGATTGTTTACTGTAGGGCACTGTTTACATCGACTATGTTTACAACAGTGTACGGTTTACATAAACGCTGATTACTGAAGAGCACTGTTTACATAATCTGTTTGCAGCATTGCACCGTTTACAAAAACACTTTTTACTGTCGTGCGCTGTTTACACAGACTCTGTTTACAGCAGGGGACGGTTTACAGAAACACTGTTTACTGTAGGACACTGTTTACGTAGACTCTGTTTACAGCAGGGGACGGTTTACATAAACACTGTTTACTGTAGGACACTGTTTACACAGACTCTGTTTACAGTAGTGCACGTTTTAGATAAACATTGTTTATGTCGAGCACTTTTAACATAGAGTCTGCAGAACGATACTTTTCATTGTACATCAGTACACGTGGCAATAAACAAATCCAATTTAATAAGGAGCTGTTGACAGAGACTCTTTTTACTTTAGGGCACAGTTTACGTGGACTCTGTTTACTATCAGACACTGTTTACATAATCTCTGTTTACTATAGTGCACCCTTCTTGTAGACCCTGTTTACTGCTGGGCACTGTTCCCTTCGTCTACGTTTAGTGTAGGTTACTGTGTTAATAGACTGCCTTGACCTTAGGGCAGCGTTCACATAATCTCTGTTTAGTGTCGGTACTGTTTGCATATACTCTGTTTACTGCAGTGCACTGTTTAGATTGACTTCTCACTATCGGGGACTGTTGACATCGACTCTGTTTACTGGTGGGCACTGTTTACATAGCCTATGTCTACTGTTCTGTACTGTTTGCAAAGATTGGTTACTGTAGGGCACTGTTTACATCGATTCTGTTTACTATGGGCACGATTTTGTATAGTCTCTGTTTACTGCAGTGCACTGTTTATATAGACTGCTGTAGGGCACGATTTACATCGATTGTTTACTCTTTTGACACGGTTTGCATAGGTTCTAGTTGCTGTTGGGAACTGTTTACATTGACTCTGTTTACTGTAGTGCACTGTTCACATAGACTTTGTTTACTGTTGGTCACTGTCTATATGGACTCTGTTTACTGTAGTGCTCCGTTTACATAGACTTTGTTTACTGTTGGTCACTGTCTATATGGACTCTGTTTACTGTAGGGCACTGTTTACATCGACTGTTTTAATGTGCAGTAAGAAGTCTTACAACACCTGGTTAAAGTCCAATAGCTCTGTTTCAAATCACTAGCTTTCGGAGCACTGTTCCTTCCTCAGGTGAATGAAAAGGTAGGTTCCAGAAACATATATATAGACAAAGTCAAATATGTAAGTTAATTGTTATGGGTCAGGGTTTAGAGAACCCCAAAGTATATCATTGAGATCACCTGACCCACAACCTTTAATAGCTAGTGGTATGGGGAGCACACGGCTCACTCTACAGATATGGTACAGCAGAAATGGACCAGTATTTTTTGAAACAACACATTATTTATTTTAGGAACTCAAGTTAACCGTTTTAAAACAAACAGTGAATATCTGGGCAAACATTAATTCAAAGATAACCCCCAAAGAATACACCACTAAGTACTCCTTTAAGCTGTCCCTTTAACATGCAAAAGACTTAAACATTTAAACAGGAGCACATTAGGTACGCATTCACTACTGAGAACATTTATAATTCTGAATTCACCAAATGATCCAGAGATAGTCTTTGGATGGCAGAGATCAACAGGACAGCTCTTTGTTTAACTTCAGCTGCAGCTGATTGGAAAACCCAGTCACGCCCAAGCTATTTCTCAAAGTGAAACTAAAAAGCAGAAGCAGTGCTCAGCTCCACCCACACTTTGACATAACTGCAGTAACATGAGCAGCTAACCATTTCTTAAAGCGACATTCTCATGACACCTCCCCCACAAAGAAAATAAACCATCAACTTCAAGATGGTTCGATTTTTCAGCTTTTCAACATCCTTTAAATAATGAACACAGTAAATATACTTTATCGTTGCAAAAAACAACACCCGCGTACAGGTATAAACATATAGTCCTTTTTTTTGTTCTTTCTTCATACTCCAACTGAAATATTTCTCGATTGACAGTCTCTTTGAACAAGGAGGTCTCTGCAAGATCAGTCCATTTCTTTACGCCTCGACGTTTCTCTTTAAATTCAGATACTTTAGTTCAATCTGATCACTGAGTCCCTTGCAATTCTCCAACACAGGAGCATTGGTTATCACAGCTTTCAGGCTTTCAAATGCCTGTTGAAAGTCCGTTGTCCATTGACATTTTCGAGGTTTCTTCAGAAAGTCCATGAGTGGCGGAATCATGCTACAAAGCTTTTGCACAAATGTTCGATCAAATCCACTCATTCCAAAAATTGCATTATTTCCCTTCGTCTCGAGGGTATCGGAAACTCCTCAAGGAAAGTGATTTGGCCTTTTCCATATTCACTTTTGGCTCGGTTTATCACCAAACCCTCCTCCTGAAGTCGGTCAAATGTTTTAAATGTTCTTTCCATGTCTGGCTGAAAATTACCAGATCGTCGATGGATACCGCACAATCCAGGTAATCCTGAAACAACATCATTAGTTAACCGTTGAAATGTGGCGGGGGCGTTTTTCATGCCAAATAGCATAACTATTTGACCAGACGGTACCTGCCAGTAGCCTTTAAGTAAATCCAAATGGAAATAAAAGCGGACTGTCGCACTTTCTCAATGCAATCCTCCTAACGTGGGAAAGGATAAGAGTCCGTTCTTGTAACTACATTCACCTTTCTATAGTCCACACACAACCGTTGGGTACCGTCTGGTTTCGGTAACATCACTATGGGTGAGCTCCGTTGGCTGCAACCCACTTCAATTATGCCATTTGTAAGCGTACTCTCAATCTCTTTGTTAACATGTGCCAATTTTAAAGGATGTGTACATGGATGTTGTTTGATTGCACAGCATTTCCCGCATCTACATCATGTATAGCCAGTTTAGTACTTCCCAATTTATCTCCACAAACTTGCCCATATGATATCAATAACTCGTTCAGGTCTGTTCGTTTTTCCTCCGGAAGATAACTCAACAATGTATCCCAATTGCTAAGAGCATCCTCATTATCCTATTTAATTTGAGATATGCCAAATTCAGTCATCTGGATTTGGTTCTTCACTTTGAGTTAGAATCATTAAAACCTCCTCCTTTTCTCTCCTTCCCTTTCAAAGTACCCTTTCAGCATATTCACATTACACACGGCGAGTCTTCCTTCTATCTGGTGTTCTTACCACATAATTCACCTCACTTAATTTCCTTTCAATTTGATAAGGTCAACAAAACCTAGCTTTTAAAGGCTCACCTACCACTGGTAACTAAACTAAAACTTTATCCCCACTGGCAAAACTACGGACTTTGGATTCCTTGTCCGCTACCCGTTTCATCACATTTTGTGCACCTTTTAAATGTTGTCTGGCCAATTTGCCTGCTCTATTTAATCGTTCCCTAAACTTTGACACGTAATCGAACAATGTAATTTCCGATTTCTCACTCACCAATTTTTCCTGAATCAATTTAACTGGTCCTCATACCTCGTGACCAAAAATAAGTTCAACAGGACTAAATTTGGTTGACTCATTCGGTGCATCCCTAATTGCAAACAGTACGAATGGAATTCCTTTCTCCCAATCCTCTGGATAATCTTGATAATAAGCCCTCAACATTGTCTTTAATGTCTGATGCCACCTTTCTAACGCAATGTGCGATTCTGGATGATACACAGTTGATTTAAATTGTTTTATTCCCAGGCTATCCATAAATTCTTTGAATAACTTTTGAGGTAAAATTTATCCTTGATCCGATTGTATTTCTGTGGGTAGTCCATATCTAGTAAAGAATTCATGTAATTCCTCCACAATACTTTTAGCTGTAATATTACGTAATGGAAACCTAGTAGACACATCCATTATAGTCAAAAGATATTGATTCCCACGGTTTTTTTAGGAAGCGGCCCTACGCAATCAATTAGGACCCTTTTAAATGGAGCCTCAAATGCTGGAATGGGTATTAAGGGCACTGGTTTTTATCACTGCTTGGGGTATCACTTGACATGTGTGACTTGATTGACAACATTTAACTCCATCGTTATGTAGTCCAAGCCAATAAAAATGTTTCTAGATTTTAGCTTGAGTTTTCCTTATCCCCAAATCACCTCCCACTGGTACCTCATGTGGAACTCGCAACACCTCCTTTCTATACCTTACCGGCAATACTACTTGATGAACTTCTGCCCACTTTTCATCCACCTGCATATGTAAAGGTCTCCATTTTCTCATCAATACATCACTTTTACGGTAATTACACACTTTGAAACACTCAGATTCCTCTTCGGCATATGCTTTCTGATACATCTGTTTCATTTTTATATCTTTCTGTTTTAACTCCGCCAATTTTCCTGAACTAAAAATATCCGCCTTATCCTCCATCTGTTCTTGTTCTTTTTCAATCATCTGATCAAAAATCGTTTCTGATAATTGCACTTCAACTTCATCTTCACTCTTTGATTTATCATCTTGTCTTAACCTTGTTACTACACAATCCGGATAAATCCCAGGATATTCGCCCTTCAACACTTCAGTTGTCTGATTTTTCACTGGCTTATCAACCACAGTAGGCATCACTCCCACTTGCGATCCAGCTATATCATTACCCAAGATAAACTTTATTCATGGGCAAGATCGTTTCTCTACTTCTACTACCACTTCACCACCCTTCACTAGACTTTCCAACCTTACCTTATATAATGGAACGCTACTCCTCTCACCCTGCATTCCACATATTATCACCTTTTCCGGCAACATTATTCCCAACCTACATAACTCCGCATCTCTTACCATTAAAGATTGACTAGCTCCCGTATCTCTTAACATTGTGACTTATTTATCTGCTCCTCCTGATACACATGAGTAAACTTTTACCCACACAAGTAAATTCTTTAAGGAGATCTGGCACCTTCTTGAACAGTCTGTACAATCGTTTGCACCTTCTTGGCTTCCCTTGGGCTTTCCTTCACCATTCTAACAAACCCCACTGTCTTATCCTGTTTCATCACATCAGCCTTCCCAGTGCTTTTCTCCAACCACCGTCACTGTGACTTTACATGGCCTAGTTTATTTGAGTGAAAACATTTCAAAAGTTTCATTTCTTTTCTACCCTCCTGGATTTAAAAAAAAAATCTGAGGTACACTCTCCTTATTATCTCCCATCGGATCACCTTTACCTTTTCCACTTGAGTAGTTCTCATCTCCCCACTGTCTATCGCTCACAGGCTGAAACTGATGTCGGAAACCAAGCTTTGATTTAAAAACTAATTCATAATCATCTGCCATATTTGCTGCTAATCTCGCAGTTTTAACCCTCTGCTCTTCCACATGAGTTCTCACTCCACCAGGAATTGAATTTTTAAACTCCTCCAAAAGTATAATTTCTCAGAGAGCTTCATGCGTTTGGTCTATTTTCAAAGCCCTTATCCACCTATCAAAATGACTCTGTTTGAGCCTTTCAAACTCCATGTATGTTTGAGCAAATTATTTCCTTAAATTCCTAAACCTTAATCTGTAAGCTTCAGGACCTAGATCAAATGCACCTAAAATTAATTTTTTTCACCTCCTCATACGACCCTGATACCTCCTCCGGTAGTGCTGCGAACACTTTACCAGCCCTACTTACGAGCTTTGTTTCAATCAGGTACGCACATGCCCTGTGGCCATTTCATTTGCTGAGCTACCTTCTCAAATGAAATGAAAAAGGCTTCTACCTCATTCTCGTCAAACGTTGGCAATGCTTGGACATATTGAAATAGATCCCCACCACGCCTTCGACTATGACGCTCTTTCTCACTATCCTACTCAGTATCATCCAACTGTACATTTCCCTTTACGTCTGCTAAATTTAAATGACTGTCATGTTTCATGGCCATTTTCTGAAGTTCAAACTCTCTCTCTTTATCTATTTCCCTTTATTTTTATTTTGGTTCTGCGAGACCTATTCTTTCTTTACCAGTTTCTTCTGTCTCCTTTTCTTTTTCCTCTCTCTCACTTTCTCTTTCCGCGCTCTCTTTTTCATATTCAAGCTGCTTTAATTCTTTCTCATGTTCCATTTGTTTAATTTGTAACTGAATTTTTGCCATTTCCAATGAGTCAAACTGTATCTCAGGCAACTTTAAATGCTTTTCCACTGCCATAAGTACCTCATCTTTTCGCATTTTGTCAGGTAATGTTAACTGCAATGTTTTTTGCCAAATATAACAGTCTGCTTTTAGTCTCTGTCCGTAAGGTACTGTGAGTGACCGTCTCCACCCCCAAAAACGTCTGAGCATCTGAAAGAGCCATTGTCCACAACACCACCATCCCTTCCCACTTAAACGAAAATAGCACACCTGAAAATCAACCACAATATGCTCACCCCACGGTCTTTAAGTTCACTCAGCCAATCAAATAGATAGACTTTTATCCCGGATGAGCCCCCAGTTGTTACGGGTCGTTGTTTAGAGAATCCCAAAGTGTATCATGGAGTTCACCTGACCCACAACTTTTAATAGATTGTGGTTTGGGGAGCACATTCTACAGCCCACAGTCATGCAATAGCAGAAGTGGCCCAGTATTTTTAACAACAAAACAATGTTTATTCTATGAACTCAAGTTATCCTTTATGTTGTCATCACTAAAATAAGATGAACAAGGTAGCACCTATTTAATTTGTTTTGATTTGATTTATTGTCACAATAACCGAAGTACATTAAAAAGTATTTTCTGCTGCCAATGAGATGTACATAGTGGACGAAAATAATAATTGACAGAGTAGATTGACAAATGGTACATCGACAAACAGTAATTGGTTACCATGCGGAACAAAGGGCCAAACAAAGCAAATACATGAGCAAGAGTAACATAGGGCGTCGTGAATAGTGCCTTACAGGGAGCAGATCAGTCCGAGGGGGAGTCGTTGAGGAGTCTAGCAGCTTTGGGCAACAAGCTGTTTCTTCTTTATCTTCTGCCTGATGGAAGGGTCTGGAAGAAGGCAACGCCTGTGTGGGAATGGTGTCCGCCGGCCTGAGGAATCGGGAGGTACAGGCAGAATCAATGTGCGGGTGGCAAGCTTGTGTAATGCGTTGTGTCATGTGTTATTAATCTTAAATCAGATCTGTTTGTCCCAAAATATTCCTCCAACCCTTCTCCGCCCATGGAAATATCTTTCGACTCTTTCCCTGAAATAATGTTGTGGAATCAATTCTCCTAATTCCCTTTATATTTACCTATGTCTATTCTGTCAGGTATAAATTCAGGCTAGATCAGAGTTTTTGAGCGGTTATCTAGATTTTCGGGTTTGGAGTGTGTATGCAGTCAAGCAGCCAAGTTTCAATTGGTGTATCTTGGAAAAGGTGGCAGCTATGATACGCGGAGTATCTCAGCCACGGACGTTGTGTCAAAAGGCAGACAACACCTCTGCTCTGTCCACTAGCTTAATCATGACCGTCGTGTTATTTTTATTCGCTGCCTTGCTTCAACTCTGATCGTTCTGTCATTGGTCTGCTGGGCTGTTCCAGTGAAGTTCAATGCAACCTCGACAATGAGCTCATGATCGTCCAGACTCAGAAATCCACATATATCTGGACTTAATATTGAGTTCAACAGCTTTATCTCCTAACCTGTGTCTACATCTTGTTGTTTGTGTTTGATATTTATTTGACATTGTTGGCCTGGTTTTCTTTCTTTCTCGCATCATGTTACAATCAGATCGGTTTCATATATTACCGGCCAGTGTTTCGAGATCACAAAAGTGTATCATGGAGTCCAACTGACCCACAACTTTCAAATAGATTGTAGTTATGGCGAGCACAACGGCCCACTTTGGTGTGATGCAACAGAAATCAAAAGTGCTTTTCAAACAAAACAATGTTTATCATATGAATCAAGTTAACATGTTATAAACACATAGTAAACATCTTGGCAACTATCAACTCAAAAACTCCCCCCAAAGAATACAGCACTCTATAAGTAACCCTTAATCATTCCCAGCAACATCCAAAAGACACATACCCTCTTTAACAAAGACATCAAGTTTAAAATTCTCTACTGAGAGCAGATATCACTTTGAAATTAGCAAGTAATCTGAAGACATTCTTTTCATGCAGAGAGAGATCAAAATTACATCTTGTTTGGCTGGTTGCAGCTCCAACTCTGAAAGCGAAACTAAACACACACTGTAGCAGCCAGCTCAAAAACGAAAGTAAAAGCAGACAGACAGCCCAGCTCCGCCCAGACTCTGACATCACTGCATCTATTTGATAAACACCCGTTTCTTAAAGGTACTCTCACATGACACATGTATCAATCAAAGTTCTTTAGACACAACCTTTATTTCATTGCTACTGCCATGACCGTTCCCTCTGTCTTTTTATCATGAAATATATTTCTCTTCCATCATTGTTTGTCTCCACACTCACACACACTCATCCTTTGCTCGCCCTGACCCGTCCTTCTTCCCCTGGTTTATTACTCTGACATTTTTATCATTCTTTCCTTATGATGGCAGGACATCCTGAACTGAAGCGTTAACTGGATTATCTCCACCGATGCTGCCTGGACTGTTGAACTTCTTAAGAATGTTTTCGTCCTCTGTCAGTTTTCAGTCTGCACAGCATTTGATTTTGAAATTAATCTTTATGATTAGATCAGACCCATGCAGTGGAATAGGTCACTTTACCCGTCTGCATGTTGTCTACAACTTTAACCATTGTCCAGATAGTTTGAGGATTGCTGTGGGGTGGATGAGGGTGGAATTATATATTTAATTTGAATACTTTGTGTTTCGCTGATTCTGTTGTTTTTCGCCAGTTTGGCGCTTGCGGAATTGCATCAATAGACGTCTCACAACAGAGGTATGTATTTTTTCCATTTAGCGTTGTCAACAAGAATACAATGAGATGTTTTCTTTGTCCATTCTGCCATGTGGTTTGGACATCTCTGGAAAGGCCAGCATGATGTATCCATGATAATTGCACTGGATCTCAGTCTCTAACTCGGCTATTTCAGAGGGAAGGTAAGATTAAAGCAGAATTCTATGCATCTGCAGTCACATGTAGACCAGAACAGGAGGTAATTATCACTTTAAACACTAAATATAGGCAGACTTGCACAGCACAGGGGCTGAATAGAGAATGTGTTTAAATCCACCAACCAGGTTAGTCAAGTTACAGGACAGCCAATAATAACCCCCCCACAATTTTATTCCCCCAAATTTGCGCCGCCCACATTGCCCCCCCAAAAAAAACAAAATGAGCTGATAATCAGAATCTTCCTCGGTGATGGGAGAAGCAACATCGACAGACCGAGTAGCCCAGAGAAGTCAGCAGAAGACCAAAAGTTAAAGAAAACTGATTGCCAAGAGTGATTTGAAAGTTTGCAACTGGCCCGAACAAGAAAAGATCCTTTTACCATTCTGTAAATGTAGTTATTCTCTTTTAACTTGAAAATAAAGTTAAGTTGAAATTGATAACCTGAAAGAGTGGTGATTATTATTTTCTTTATAACGTTTTCTTTACTTCACTTAGCAAGCTGGACCCATGTGTAAGTTACTAAGTGGTAAGTAAATAAAATTATTCCATGAAGATACGGGTTATACCGGGGATAACTTGAAAAAGCTAGTTTGACCCGAATGGTAAAGGTGTGTGTGTGATTCAGACATTCCCCACTAGGCTCAGCTGATTGGTCATGGGGGAATGACTCAGCAGCAGCTGGGTTTCTCCCCTGGTGGATACCTTCCTGACCGACCTTTTATACAACGGACTAAAGAGTCCCCCACCCCTCAGCGGGGTGTGAGAAGCGATTTGGAGGGTTGTTGGCGGTTAGGCGGGGTTCCGGGATGGCGCAGGTGAGTGGGCCTCGGTCATGCTGCCCTATTATTCTGAATGTTGGTGCTTAGGTCTTTTACGTTTTTTTATTGCCTGATAAAGAGAATTTCTCCATTTTATGAACCTGGAAGTTTCAATAATTTAGGAAACATTAAAATAATGCTTGTGTCAGCGGATTTATTTCATTTGAGATCTTTTCTAGCCTTTTCCCCATTGTAGTTGGTGGCGTTCCTTCTCCTCTACCTCCTCCCGATTCCCAGGGGCCGCTGCAGTTCTCCTGAGGTGGTAGCTGCCCCTCCCAGAGTAACCTCTTGGCCTCGCATCGCCGGCCCCACCACCCACACACATACACACACAAAACCCAAAGTGGCCGGCGACCATCTCCAATGGTAACATAAATAGCCAACGACCCTGGTAATGCAGGATGACAAATCAGGGTGAGTCTGGCTGGTGATGGGCAGTTTTACTGCCAGTGTGAGGAGAGAGGGGCCGTGTGGTTGTGGTTCCCTCACAGGATGTCATAAATTGAAGAATCGGACTAAAGGGAAATGTCAGCATATTCTTAAACTGCTGTCTGAACTGAGTCTGTGTCACGGTGTAAATCGCAGTGTTTGTGCAGCAACTCAAGAGCTGCAACATGAACCCCAATTCCATTACATAATAATCTACCCATATAGTGGTATACCTCAGATAATCCAGCCGGTTCCACATAGAAAAAAACATTAACATTGACCATAACAGGATGAAATTGGCCGAGATAATAAACAGTAACATGATTGATTTCCTCCGACTCTCCATCTCTGGGTCTCTGGGACTCTCCCCACTGCTGTGAGCCCGGAGTCTCCTGCGGGCCCTGCTGCTCAGGACAATGTGTCTGACGGTGAGAACATTGAGCAGCAGAATCAGGGCGAATGGAACACACGGGGTTAGAATGTGGTGGAGGAACTCGATTGTTGTCCAGACAGGAGAGAACGCAACATCCCCTGGGACATGACAAAACCAGGGCAGATTCGTCAGCCGATACCCATCTGAGAACATAAAATACCAGAAAATGTTCTTCAAACAGCTCAGCACAGTCGTTGTAGCCAGGACCACAGCCGCCGTTTTCTGGCTGCAATGTTTACTTTTCTGCTTCGGGCAACAAATGGCCACAAATCGATCAAAGGTGAAAGTGACGGTGAACCAGACAGAACAGTCAGTGGCTGCATAAAGCAGGACGGCGTGGATATTACACACGGGAATCGACCGCAGGAAACCAAACTGTTCATTAAAGACAATGGGAATGTGTCTCAATATCAGGTCGAGAATCACGACCAGTAGATCCCCCACTGCCATGGCCACCAGGTAACAAGTGACACATTTGGACAGTCCACAATTTTTTCTCTTCAGGATCATAATTGTGATGAGGTTCACTGTGAGGAAGGGAAGTAGACAATAAAATTATACATCTGGCTGGGGAAGGCGTTCCCAGTTTGATAGAGGTGGTGTTGACTAAGACAAACAGATATGCACAAATACACTCACACACAGATGCACAGAGGCACACATACAGACACGCAGACACAGATACACAAATGCACTGTCACAGACACAGAAATGCAAACTCACACACTCACAAAATCACAGAGACACAAATACAGACACTCAGACACAGATACACAAATACAAACACTCACAGACACAGAGACACACATACAAACACAAACACACACACGTATATTTATACCCACAAATACATTCCACTGCACCCACCCACACACCCAAGAACATGCACACACACCCACACCCACACCCCCCCTCGCATGCACTCACGTACCCACACACAAACACCAATGCACACAGAGCCGCACAGACACTCTAAAACTTACCCCCACACACCCGCAAAATTAGTCCCCCAAACACAAAATGCGCACACATATACTTAAGCACACAAAATCCAAACACACTCAGACGTACTACATACGCACACACATACTCCCACCAAACACACAGCCACTCCCACACGCACAAACTCACTCATACACAAAAACCCCGACAGAAACACAAAGACACACATGCATACACATATACAGTCCCCCCACGCACACTCATACACACACTCTCATACACACCCACATATACACAGAGACCCTCTCACAGAGATCCCCACCGCACACTCACACACAGCAACACGAATATGCACACGCATATGCACAAAACAAACCACCACACGCAAACCCACACATACAAATCCGCCCAAACACACTCACACACATACCCACACACACAAAGACGGATACATACATACATCCTCACACAAACACCCCCACACGCCCACATACACACAGGCGCACACTCGTACCCTCACACACAAAAATGCACCCCCACAAAGACAAACGCATAAACTCTCACATACACACACCCAAACCAAGACGCGCACATACACACACTCAGACACACTCAAATACGCACACATGCAAACCAACACACAACCCCACCCTCACACTCAAAGACGCTCACACAGGCACACATACACGTACACTCCCACTCACACATTTCCACAAACAGGCCCATAGCCACCACTCACACACACAAGAACACACGCACAACCTCACACGTTTACTTACTCACAATCCACCAACTCACCCAAATAGGTGTACACCCTCCACGCACACACAGACCCATTCACACACACATCAGCCGCGCACACACAGAAGCTCACAAGCACACACGCACACCCAAACACGGACACACACACACAGAAATCCCTACACACCCTCTCACACACACATACACATGCTCATACCCACACGCACACACTCACACTCAAATCCAACCACAGAAACAGACTTACTTTCACACTAAAACACACACCCACAGACACAAGTCCTCACACACACTGACTCTCTCTCACACACACGCAACCAAACACTTTCTCAAACACAGTCCACATATAGCACCCACCCACAAACACCTCCTCACACCCAAATACATAGGCACCCGTTCACACAAATCTACGCACATAAACACACACACAGCTACACAATCACCCACACACCTATACACACAGACACACATACATAGACACAACCAAACGCACACACAAACAGGCGCACACACCGGCACACACACTTTCTCACACTCACATATATACATACACTCACACACCAACACACAAAGACACGCCCACACACCCACGCATACACCCACACATACACACTCTCAGCCGACACACACACCAACAAGCATATGCACAATAACAACCTCATGCACACCCAAATGCGTACACACAAACACCAAAACGCGCACACCAAAGAACATTCATAACCAAATGCCCAGTCACACGTACACATGAACACGTCCATACAGTCACCCGAACAACCACACAGACACAACCACATAAACACACACACACCGACACCCACACAAACATGCACACAGACACACAAACACCCACACATGCAAACACACACATAAACACACGCAAACACACACAGCCGCACACGCACCGCATATATATGCACTCACCCACACCCACATACGCAGGCACAACCAGACACCCCCGTCACAGAAACATAGTCACAGACACGCACACAAATACTCATCAAAACACACCCACACTCAAACACGAACCCACCCGCACCCGCCACCCACACCACACACAAAGACGCAACGACGTCCACGCCACCGCCACATACAACCACCCACACATCCAAACTCACACATACACTAATATACACTGACACACACACTCAGTCACACACCTATAAACACACAATACACACGAGCACAGGCACACTCTCACACGCACACACCCGCAGGCATATCTCCCAATACACACAAACTCATAAACCTGCACACACATCCACCTTCACATCCAGACATACTCAAATGAACACACACATAGACACACTCACACTCACATATTCATCCGCACAATGACAACCGCGTGTACCATTTCAAATATGCAATGGAGAAATCACAAAGTTTCCTTGGCCAGCGCCTTCCAAGCCCACAACGAATACAGCTCGAAGGACAGGAGCAGCAGATACCTGGGAACCCCACCACCTGAAGGTTCCCCTCCAAGTCACTCACCATGCTGACCTGGACATGTATCGCTGTTCCTTCACTATCGCTCGGCCAAAATCCTGGAACTCCCTCGCTAAAGCACACTGACTACAACTACACCTCCGTGACTGCACCGAGCCATGTAGACAGCTCGCCACTACCTTCTGAACGGCAACTAGGGGAGATCAGTGAATACTGGCATAGCCAGAGATACCCACACCGTCAATGAATAAAAGAACACTGAGTTGCAGACAGGCCGGAAAGGAATGTAGATCAGTTTGGCTGTAAGGAGAGTCTCCATCAGGTTGTGTGGCACCACCATCGCACTAAATAGGAGAGATTTCAAACAGATCGTGCATCTCAAATCTGGGCTTTGATAAGACGCTGTGGGTCATCAGCAGCAGCAGAATTGCAACAACCACAAACTGTAACCTCATGGCCGATCATATTGCCCACTCTCCCAATCACATCAATCCTGGGAATCCACCCTGCTTCAATTAGGAGTGCAGGGTAACATGCTCGGAGCAGTGACAGGCAGACCTGACAATGAGGGGCCAACCTGCTGAAGCGACAACGCAGGAGCGACACACTGAGCAGGACAAACAGAGATGTGAAATCCCGCAGATCAGATCCCAACTCAGCAGCCCTGTCACAGAGACCCCTGTGCCTTTATCCTTAGAACCATCGAATTCCTAAAGTACAGAAAAGGCCCATCAGGCCCGCGCCCACCCTCTGCAAAATAACGCTCCCCAGGCCTAGTTCCTCCCCCGCCTCCCCATCCCCATAACCTGACCTGTAGATCCCGGGACACAAAGGGGCAATTCAGCATGTCCAATAAATCTAACGTGCACATCTTTGTTCTGTGGGAACAATCTGGAGCACCCGGAGGAATCCCACACATGCACTGGGAGAAGGTACAAACCCACACCGCAACCCAATGCCGGGATTGAAGCCGGAATCATGGCGCTGTGAGGCAGCCAGCCTACCTATTTAGGAGCCCTTTTCCTTGTTTTTAATGACACCGTTTTGTTGAACAAGGAGCCTCCGCAGTCTTGTTTCAAACCACCTCAGTTTTATGGTCACCATGGCTGAGACGGGCTTTAGGATTTCGATGTTGAGATCATAAATGAAAGTGTGTCGCTAACGACTCCTCCTCATCCCGGCGTGAGGCTCAAGGTCGTGTTGAAGGAGGTGACACCTTTCTGTAACCACCTCCTTGATTGAATCAGGGTCGCATAACACTTTGCTCCTGGGTTAAGTGTAGGTTTGAATTGTACTGGATCGGCGACTTCACAGAAAGACACAATCTCTCAATGCAGAAGAGGCCCTTCGGCCCATCAATTCTGCACCGACACGGGAGGAACACCTGACCAAACCACGTAATCCAGTTTACCAGCACATGACCCATAATCTTGGATGATGTGACTTGCCAAGTCCACATCAAAATACTTCTTCAAGAAGGTGAAGGAACCCGCCCCTACCACCCTCACAGGCAGTGTTTTCCAGTCCATTCCCACCTTCTGGGTTATACGGTATTCCTCACAACACAGGCGCCCTGACCTTTACCTTGAGCTTAAGTCCCTTTGTGACTGACTCTTCAACTAAGAGGACCAGCTCCTCCCGAGCCACCCTGTCCATACTCCTCAATCTAGTACACCTCGATCAGGTCGCCGCTTAGTGGTCTACTCCAGCGAAAACAAAGCAAGCCTATCCAAACCCGCGCCATAACTTAAATGTTCTACCCCAGGAAACAACCTGATGAATCTTCTCTGCACCCTCGTCAGTGCAATTACGTCATTCTAGCAATGTGACGACCAGAACTGCACACAGTACTCCATCCACCTGTGGCCTCACCAAAGCTCTGCACATCTCCAACATGAACTCCATGGTTAGTGAAGCATTCTTATGAAACCCCAGGTGGGCCGGGCAGAGCCGCTTCATCTGCCTCACTACGGCGCGTCCCTTCCCTGCAGCATCTGCTCCATTTGCTTGTCATGTTGCAGGGCCACATACACTGTAACTAAAGCTCCCTACCTCATCTAGAGCTGGATGAACAAATCCTCTGTCCTCCCTGAATGTGTGCAGCAGTTCACAACACGACCTCCTGGTACCCATCCACAGAACCTCCACTAACCTTTCAATAACAGAACTGGACAAGTAATGACAATTAACTCATTTTCACATTCACCAGGAATGGTATCAATTGATAGGTGAGTAGGTGGAGAATTGCAATCACAGAATGGGAATATTGATATTGAGATGTTGCTGGACTGAGAACCAATGTGGATCAGTGAAAACAGGGGTAACAGGTGACGGGATTGGGTGAGAGTTAGGATATGGACAGCAGAGTTGTGGTTGAGCTGCGATTCATGAAGATTTGTAACAGGAATTATGTGAGGAGAACATCATTGGCATTGCCGAGCCTGGATTTAACAACTACACAGGTGGTGGTCTATTCTGCAGCTGAGATGAAGCAGTGCCGGCGATGGCAAGTGGGTAGGATTGGGAATGGAGAGAACGTCGGGATATAAACCTTTCAGTCTCAAAGGGAGTGTGGAGTGGGGAACAACACCCGTTATCAGGCAGAGCGCTAACTGTAGCCAATGGATAGGGATTGGCATACTGACTGGAATTGAAGAACTTGGATTCAGTCTTTCCAAGATATAAATAACGAGAGCGAAAATACACTTAAAATGGTTTCTGCAATAAATACCTGGACAGGAAGACTTACCAGGGGCACCAACAATAGCCAGGAGCGGATAATAACCCGCTTGAATAATCAGCGTTACGCCTTCAATCCGCCATAATAAATTACTAGAAGTAATAAAGTAAAGACCTTCAGATAAACTCTTCTCCATTAATATAGCGGTCCGAGCGATTGTTCTCAGATTCTGCTCCATCCTCTAGGTCTCTCTGGAGCCGCTGATCTCTGTCAGTGTTGGAGTTGATGCGCCCGCTGACAGTTTGGGATAAACACATTGAAATGAATCGCTTATGAATAGAAGACGGGAACCCTCCAGCGACACAATTAGGATCCCTCGGGACTAGCATTAATTACAGACGCTGAACAAACAGGGTCAGTTAACCCCTTTCAGTCCAACACTTTTTATAGATGCGCTTTTTGATTGCAACGGACAAGGTTGGGCCGAAGGGCCTGTCTCCATGCCGTAGATTCTATGATTCCATATCGCAATGATGTAGAAGATTATCCGGGTCTAAATTGGCTGTGTGAGAGTGACTGAGGGATGGAATGTTCCAAATAGTGGAAACACTGACGTGATATTGAATCCTCATTGATAAATGAGTGGTTCCAGGGGATTGGAGAATTATTAATGTCCCATCCTGTTTATAAAATGAGAGAGAGAGCAGCACGGTAGCATTGTGGGTAGCACAATTGCTTCACAGCTCCAGGGTCCCAGGTTCGATTCCGGCTTGGGTCTCTGTCTGTGCGGAGTCTGCACGTTCTCCCCGTGTGTGCGTGGGTTTCCTCCGGGTGCTCCGTTTTCCTCCCACAGTCCAAAAGATGTGCAGGTTAGGTGGATTGGCCATGATAAATTGCGCTTAGTGTCCAAAATTGCCCTTAATGTTGGGTGGGGTTACTGGGTTATGGGGATAGGGTGGGGGTATGGGATTGGAGAGGGTGCTCTTTCCAAGAGCCGGTGCAGACTCGATGGGCCGAATGGCCTCCTTCTGCACTGTAAATTCTATGTAAAATCTATGTAAACCCTGGCGTGGCAGAGAAGCCAGTATAATGTGAGCAATGAGGCGATTTCTCGAGGTCAGAATGGGGACAGGAATATTATTTCTCGGCGTGAAAATGGTGCAATGAGTGAGCAGAAGTCGGGCTAACATCGGGAAAAATCACATCATCTGTCCTAAATGTACTGATTTTTCAAAATGACGAGAGGATTGATGGAGGAACTGGTTTTAATTTATGTAATTGTAATATCTTGATAGACGGGAAACCACGAGATGGATTAATGAGTGAGCGATTTATTTAACGTGCACACTAGATAGGGAATGAGATAAAAGCTACCAGGATACAAGACTCCAAACTCCAACTGGCGGAAATCCGCTCGACGCCCGGCGTGCCTCCTCTCATCCCATTGGCCGATCGAGTCCAAAGACCTCGGGGAGCTTGCCCCTTAAACTGGCAGGCCAGCACATTCCTCCCCTTCATATTCCTGATTAACATTCTCAAATAACAAGCGAGCTATTGACAAAATGCACAACACACGTCTCTCGAAACAGTCTCTTTCGAGTCAGTCAGTCAGTGGACAGGTTAATCCTCTGGCAGTCACGAAATTGACTGGCGGGTGCTTCAGCAGTGGAGGTGACGGGTGTGTTGGCGCTGAGTGGGCAGACTCTCGATAGGCGAAGATGTATCCATTCAGGTGGTTTCCCTGCCCCCTTCCGACCGGAACACTACTGGGTTGATCCTCGGTGCAGCTTGCAGCAACATTCCTTTCATTCACATCCATCCCACTGGGAAGCCTCCGAGCGCCAGGTGGCTCCACTCGCTCGGTGTCTGGTTCAATCCTCCTTCAGTGGTCCAGCTTTGTTTTTTAACACTCTCCCCCAAATGTTTTCCCCGTCGGACACTGGTCCTATTTTGGTCCCGACCGGTCCCGGATCCAGCACCGAAATTCTTAAAAGAACTAAATGACCCAGTACAAATGTCCTTTCTGCTTTCCTGGAATCGCTGTGTCTTTTCCGTTCATTCTGTACGGCCTCCAACTTCCTCAAACAACTTGAAAATATAAGATTCAATCGTGTACTGATGCGTCTGCCCATCAGCAGCTCGGCGGTTATAGTGTGTGTGGGAGTGGGAGCATTGTGAGTAAGGACCGAGCCAATCTGATTTACAAAGGGGCTGAAGGCTGTTGTTTCCTGATAGCCTTGACGTTTCGAAGTCTCTATCAGCAGTTTAATTTGAAGCAGGGTGGCACAGAGCTTTTCAAACGTGTTCGATGCTGTTGGTCCTCATAAATGATTGGGATTCTTCACTTGTCAAAGCAGTCCCGGTAACTGAGACCAAAATGGCCAGAAAGCTTGGGAATCTGTTGACCCTCCTGACTCAACACACACTGTGACCTGGCTCCTTCACCATTTAACCCGAGCACGGCAAAGGGAAGCTCAGGCCACCGGGATCGCCCCCAAAACGGCAAAATGTTGTTGTTCCAATTCAGGGACACAGGGCTATCTGGAAACATGACGGAGGAAACAGAGAGATACTAATAAAGGTGCATTCCCCTCCCTATCCCGAGATACGCGGTCCAGATAAGATCCGTGGTGGACCCACAAGCAGGAGAAATGCCGCACCACGGAAAAGACCAGGATTAGCGTCAACCGGCCGGAGGTGTAATTGTGACCGACTCCGTCACTTCTTTCCCAGACCCTCGCGAACCTAACCAATATTCACAAGGTCCTGAGGAAACTCACCAGCCCTTGGACGCGCCGGCAGCAGCTCGGATGGCGCCAATATGCACGAAAGAAGAGTCGCCATAGTATGGAGAGGCGTAGGTTCCTGGCTCAATCACCCCACGCGCCCGCTATGTACTCAATGACCGTGTCAGGCCTCTGCAGAGTGGTTCCGCAGCGTCAAATTTGAGAATATAGGGCGTTTCCTAGTGAGCGTTGGGTAGGAGGCATCCAGCAAATATTTATGGGATAGTGGACCACACTTAACACCAGCAGCTCACCCCGAATTAAATGGTGCATTGAAAGGAAAATCATGTTGAACGGTTTCAACAGCCATTTGCAACAAGGTGCAGAAACTGACCCTTTGGAGTTTACATAGGAAGACATATTTATTTTCCATTCTGCTATCTTGAATGATTTATCTCCAGGACCGAACACAACTTAGATTTCGATCTAATGAGAAAGTTTAATTTATCCTGCAAAACAGCAAATTGCATTGTTTGACAAATGGATGGAGAGTTAAAAGCATCATCCACGATTTATGTGTGTAAATCCATGGACCAAATGTGTACCGTGAGCCAACTGCGCGTTCAGCCGGGCAAAATGTCAGGGTATCCCTCGGTGTAACATGTGCTCTGGAATCAAGAGCCGGTTTCTACCCAACTCAATTATGACAGTGCGGAATGTCAGGAGAGGTCGCTGGTGAGGGGCTGGACCAAAGCTCAGAAGTCATGTTGGTTTCCCAAACAATCAGGAGAACATGTGCCGAAAGTAATTTCCGGATTAATGGGGCAGGGTGTCCAGCTTCCTGTAGTCTCAGCAAATAATTCACCTATCTGTTCAATAAAGAAGCCGGATGTGTCCTGACCCCTAACTATCGACGACCGAAGACTGACTTACACAGCCCCTGTGACCTCCACGCTGTCGTGGGCAATCCGAGGTTTGGAAATAACGAACTACACAAGCCCGAAATGTTACTGTTTTAGATATCAGGAATAGATTTTGGTGAATTTCCTTAAGACGGGAACGCCAATACAAATTTCCTTTCACCTTCCTGGGTCAACAGTGCACCTGCATATGTGGACCGCAGGGATTTCACAATATTCCCATAATCCGAAACGGACATTTTAGCTCAGTATGTAGACGCCCTTCTCCTCCAAAACGTAAGGAGAGAGGAACACTGAGATATCCTCGATGATTCGCGAGGCCTCCCCGCCATCCTGGGACAAAAAGTTAACCCAAAATTCTGGGATGATGAAAAGCCGGATGACAATTATAGCCGCTATGGTGATCTGTGTGAAACGAGAGGTAGAAAGGAAAAAGCTATAGACTAACTGACAATTCCTATTAGCCCCGATTTAAAACACTTAAGATTGTATTTTAGGACTGTTATGATATTGTCTGAACCACTTGGACAGTGTTGGAACAAAGATCTTCACCATTGTTTTATTTACCAAACAAAGAACACCCCTTGGACTGGGACAGTGCTGTTCACACAGGTCATTCCTGAACTAAAAAGGCGCCAGCCGTACAGACATGGAATCCAGAATTGCATTTTGACATTCACGTAGCGGCGATGGACGCTACTATCTCTGCCGGTCTAGTACAGGAAAGGCCCGGGAGGCTGGGACCGGCTGCGTCTGCGTCCTCACCCTTACGTCCGACACAACAGGAATATTCCACATTTGAATGCCACGGACTGGCAGTTTCCGGGCCAATCCAACTTTTTACCTATATATTTGGCCTCAATCCACGAACTATTTTAGCAGAACTGACACCCCTCCAGTTATTATTAGATGGACGAATAAAAGATGGAATTATTAGACAGAATCACAATGCCCGATGAGAGTTAACGTGATAAGGTTAGGCCACTCCAGTTAACAGAAGTCTTGTACCCACTTTCCTTGTAGACATCAGTAATGCCGGGGAAGCGCTAGAATACCAATTTGTGGCAGCACCTAGTCCCAAGGGACCGATTCTGCCAAAACAAAGGAGGGGTAGTACCCAATAGCACATTAGAAACCAGAGAACAGTAGACAGACACAAAAACCCACTCACACATTTTATAGGCGGATCCTCGATTGATGATGGAGTGAGGGAATCCGGATGTTGCAATCATATGGAGAACAATCAGGGGCAGGTGCTGGAGGTAAGAACATCGAATCTATCCAGTGACATCAGCGCTCAGACTGTCTAATGAACAGCAGTAACATTTGTCGTCACCTTCCCGGAATATTACCCCCCCCCCCCCCACCCCCCACCCTCCAACCCCATGACATTCTTTCAGACAGCATGTATGTTTCTCAAGTACTGACTGACTGTTCGCCGATATTGGAAGCTGGAGGATTTGTGTCAACCGATGAACAGCCTCTCCCGTCAACCACATTAACAAAATATGCAATCAAGAACGCCCAAGGGCATCAAAGTGGGGTAATTAAGGCAATGACTCGCCATTGGCCCTCCCCATCAGGCAATCTAAGTGCAGATCAGTTAGCAAAGCAAGAGGCCAGTGTGTTGTCCAGAAGGCCAGAAGACAAAGGAGCAGAATAAGGCCTTTCGGACCATCGAGTCTGTCCGCCATTAAATCATGCCTGATAGTTTCTCATCCCAATACTCCTGCCATCTCCCCATAACCCCTGATCCCCTTATTAATCAAGAACCTATTTAATTCTGCCTTAAAGGAACTCAATGATTTGGACTCCACAGCCTTCTGCGGTAAAGAATTCCACAGATTCACCACCGTCTGGCTGAGGAAATCCCTCTCCATCTCAGTTTCAAATGTTCGTCCCTTTTGTCTGAGTTGGTGTACTCTGGTTCTAGATTTTCCTCCAAGTGGAAACATCCTCACCACGTCCGCTGTATCCAGGCAGTATCCTGTAAGTTTCAATAAGATTCGCCTCATCCTTCTAAACTCCTGTGAGTACAGACCCAGAGTCATCAACCGTTCCTCATATGACAATTTCTTCAATCCTGAGATAATACTTGTGAACCTTCTTTGGACCCTTTCCAAGGCCAGCACATCGTTCCTTAGATACGGGGCCCAGAACTGCTCACATTACTCCAAATGGGGCCTGACCAGAGCATTATACAGCCACATAAATGCAGCCCTGGTCCTGTATTCTACCCCTCTTGACATGAATGGTAACTTTGCATTTGCCTTCCTAACTGCCGACTGAACCTACACATTGTCCAGGTACGTCAGCATCAAAGTGAGCGATTTATTCAATTCCAAAGGTAAGCGTTGATTTGAAACAGATTAGAGAGGTATCAAACCCGTTCTCATCACCCTTAAAGAAGCACAAGAGCATGTTAGACATCAGTTAGACGAACGAGTTCTTCAAGACGGACGATACATATTTCCAACCCTAGATCGAAACTGGTAATTTATCGATTTATTGAGGATTTAGAACATCATGCAATAGCAACAACCGTAGAAAGAATGAAAAACTGATGTTGGAGGCATATTTTGGGAAATATATAAAGCATTATATTGAAAAGTGCTTGATATGTGCTCGGAAGCGCATTGACCGATACAATCATAAAGGAGAACTGGCATGTACCAGGCTCATAGAGGGACCCTGGCCGAATTTACTAATTCATTGGGTGGATGATTTTGAGCTTTGTTTGGGGGTGGAGGGGGAGGGGGGGCGGTGACGCGGTAACAAATACATAAGCTAGTAATGATTGCTACGTTTAAATAATGGGTCAAAGCAAATGGGTATTCACAAATGAGAACACAAATCAGATCCCAGAAATGTTGATGAATGAAAGGGATAGTGAGAGGGAAGTACTGAGGGAGATCAACATTGGTAGAGAAATGGTGCTGGGAAAACTGTTGGGACTGAAAGTAAATAAATTACCGGGGCTTGAGAATCTGCAGCCCAGAGTGCGTAAGGACGTGGCTCTGGAAATAATGGATGCATTGGTGGTCATCTTCCGGGATTCTATAGACTCTGGAACTGTACCTGCAGATTGGAGGGCAGCTCAGGTCACTCCGTTATTCAAAAAGGGAGACCTCCAGTTGTGTCACTTAGTCAGGAGAAATAGTTACAATAGTTTAATATATTCACTACTATTGCCTCAATAATATAGTATGGAGATTCGTCTTTATCTTTTCATTTATGATCGAGTTTAAAGTGGTAACTGCTCTCTCCATTCCTCTGGCGTTTCTAATGCTGAAGGAGAGACAGAGAAAGTGGAGGACTGAAGGATAAAAGAGAGAGTTGAGGACGAGAGAGGGGAGGAGAATGGGAGATAGGTTATAGGAGCAACACTTTCGATCATTTCTGAGGGAACCGCAGGGATCATTGCAATGAACCAAACTTCCTGATATTTAACATTGATGGAATACGCTGAGAATGATCTGGTCCATTCCGCAGGAAAATGAATATCATCAGCAACTACCATGTGTTCTGCTGACACATGTCACAGAGCAACTTCAGCATCTGTTCCCTGACATCATCTTCTGTTTAGAATTACATTTTCAGGAGACATGTTAGAGACCACAGATACACTGCAGTATATCAAACAGCTACTATACACCAAGAAATACTCGAAAGTGATCTATGACCTCTGAAAAAACATCCATATCTGAGGACGATGAGAAAAGCTTTGAGTATAATGACTGTTGGAAGTGGCTGTGGGCTGGGGCAGGATTTCATGTGGATTCTGAGCAGTGATCTCCACTTTCTTTTAATTCCGGCTGTCGGTTAATAGATGAACTCCAGTTGCTTCCATATTCCTTAATCTCCTAACATAAATCTCTCAATCCAGTTTTACATTTTGTCAGTTGCCATTTCAAAGTAGTGATTGTGTTACGGCTGTAGGGTAAACAGAAGACAGGTGTTAAAGGGACAATATTTGCCTGACAAGCGGAGGTGACCTTGTTCCCTCAGTGTTGGGTTTGGTCACAGCTCGGGAGAAACATTGCTTTGGTTTGTGTCAGTGGAAAGACAGTGTCAGAGTGAGAAGAATGCTGATCAGAAGCTGCCAGGATTGGTTGAAAACCTAAACGCAGAGCAGCTTCAGTATCTGTTCCATGACATCATCTGCTGTTCAGAGTTACATTTTCTGGAGACATATTAATGACCACAGACACACTCCAATATATCAAACAGCTACTTTACACCAAGAAATCCTCAATATTGAGCTATGACCTCTGAAAAAAACATCCATATCTGAAGACGATCTAAGGCAGTTCGCTGACTCTGTCAAAACGAACTTCCGGACCAACATTCACTCCACCCCACAGAGGAACCCACAATCGCCGAGGCCGAAATCAACTGCCTTACTGGGACTGTTTGACGTGGGGCGTTGCTTATTTTGCTTTCTACCTTTTTCTCCATTGAATCGCTGCGCAATTTGATGCCCTTTTGTGGGCCGGACCTCTCCTTTCTTCCACAACCAAATTCCATCAATACCAAACTTTCTGACAGGATCAGGATTTGCTTTGTGTTTCGGTGATTAATGTCGTTCTATCTCCCATTTAAATTGTGCAGAAGGTATTCCTTCCATGTTATATTCCATTTTTTTATGTGATTGGGTTTCTATCTGTACAGCCTAAATTCTGAGAAACAGGAACAGAAAAAATGCAATTGATATGAGCTAGCTACGAAACTCGGAGACACAGTTGCAGAATATGAACCATGTGTATAAGCGAGCTGGCGATCCAGGACACACTATCAGAATAAGAATCATCATGTGTATAAGCTAGCCAGGGAACGATCAGTCACAGTTAAATAATAATTATCATGTATATTAGTTCGCTGGAAAAATGGAGACGTAGTTGCACAATAAGGAACATGTGGATAGGTTGGCTGGGGAACGACGAGACACCGCGACAGAATAATGGTCATGTATATAAGTTGGCTGTGGAACGAGGAGACACAATTACAGAATAAGGGCCACGCGTGTAAGCTAGAAGAGAACAAGGACACCCGGTTACAGACTAATGATCATGTATATAATCCAGCTAGTGAACTCGGAGACATGTTCACAAAACAATGGTTATTCATTTGAACTCGCTGGGGCACGATAAGGCACAGTTACAGAATTATGTTCAAGTATATAACCCAGCTCGAGAACAGGCGATACAGAAGACTGATGGCCATTTATATAGGCTATCTGGGATCTAGTAGAGATAGTTAAAGAATAGGGATCATGTACAGAACAGAGTGAAGACGTAGCCGAAAAAGGTATAGATTCAGTGACATGTCTGGAAGCTAGATGGTCAAATTATTTATTTCACTCCATATGAAAAACGTCCGCATTCAGTCACCTGTCCAGTACCTCTGTCCTGCTTGAAAACATTTGCATCATCTTCATTACCCATGAGTAACCTTTGCAAATCCACGCTCGCTCGCTCGCTGCTCAGTTGGAACGGTTAAACCTGTTCACACACCCGGTACTTCAGGCTGATCTCCACTCATTTTCCTGTTGTCAGATGTTCCGATAAGAGGCACAAATTCAGCTTTTTATCTCTGCCACGTCGCTTAAATCACACAGCGACGTGTGTAATTGTCCAATCTAAATGCATAGTTCTCAAATCCAAAGATCTTTTAAACATTGTAGTTCAGATATATGTAATGATCCCATCTAATCATATGGAGACCCTGTAATTGGAATTCTGTTCCTGTGGATCTCTCTAACACTCTAACACCATTCATTTCACCACCATTGACGCCCTGATAGTGTAAATTGTGTTCAGTCCCTAGTCATGTCTCAGTAATATCTTTCCTCGTATCTCTGTCATTTTGAACTCATCCTCTATTGTAAATACCGAAACAAAGTAATTCTTCATCATGTCTGTCTTTTAATTATTTTACATGACAACTGTACTTTTAACAGTTAACAAGTGCAAACCATGATCCCGATCACTACCTTTATACAATTGTATTGAACGAGTGTCCTTGAATGATTTTAATACCACGTGGGTGTATTTTCACGCCCCCCCTCCCATTTATTGTACTCGACTCTTGCATTGTCACCATTTACTGATATTTACCATCTTGCAACCATGCCTCTGTTATGGCGGTCATGATTTAATCCAAATTTAACCCAAAAATTAAATTTGCGGCTGGGGACCATTCAATCGATTGTTCATACTCTGCTTTTATGGACAAAGAATATTAATAATGCTACAAGCTGGAACCTGTCCTTCTGCTCTAATGTTTTACGCAAATGTTAACTGCACCTATTTCAGTGACATATCCACGTTTCTGTATAGACACTAACCCTTGAGTCCAGTACAAGAAGATACAGTCTCCGGGGAGGCAATTGAAGTCCATAACGGGGGGAATATTATTTACTTCCGAAGATTTCGAATCTTTTGAATTCTCTATCTCAGAACGCTGTGCACACTCATCTGCAGAGAATATTATGTTTAACAGGCTGCCTCTGTAACTGAGGCTGCTGCGTCAACTTGCAAATAGATCTCACACATTTGAATAATTAGCTTGTGTTTCTCCTGAACTTTTCATGAGTTCATTTCCCTTAGGGTTTTCCATCTCTCGGGTGAAGGAGGCTGCGAGTAAGTTTAAATATCAAATATCATTTTTAATTCTAATGTTGGTAGACAATTGAGAGGATTATATGAAAGAACCGCTCTGAAATAATTGATGGTAAATATAATAATCAGGGAAAAATACAGAGCCCGAGGTCTAGGAGACACAGTAATAGAACCAATGTCAGTAATATGAGATAGCTACGGAACTGGGACACACAGTTACAGAATAAGGGTCATGTGTGAAAACTCGCTGTGGAAATTACAGACACAGATTCCGAATGAGCCTTATGCATAGAAGCTCGTTGGGGAACTGGCGGACCCAGGAACAGGATAAGGGTCATGTATATAAGCTAGCCGACAAACTAGGAGACACAGTTATAGAAAACAGGTCCTGTATATAAGCTAGCTGGGGAACTAGGAGACACAGTTACAGAATAAGGGCCATGTATAGAAGTGAGCTGGAAAACTGCCGAACCCAGGTGCAGGATAAGGGTCATGTTTAAATGTTAGCTGTGGATCTAGGAGACACAGTTACTGAACAAGGGTCATGTATATACATGATTTGAGGAACTAGGAGATGCAGTTACAGAACAATGGTCAGTTACAGAATAACGGTCCTGTATATAAGCTAGCTGAGGAACTAGAAGACACAGTTATAGAAAACGGGTCCTGTATGTAAGCTAGCTGAGGAACTAGGAGACAGCTCCACAATATTAAGAAGCCAGCAATAGAATAAAAAATTATTTATATCAGCCAGCTGGTTACATAGGAGATACACTTACAGAAAATAGGTCATGTATGTAATCTAGCTGGAGGACAATCGGACAATGTGGCAGAATAAGCATCTTGTATATTAACGAGCTGGCGTGCAAGGGTGAACATTTACAGAAAAAAAGTATCAATTACATTAGTAAGCTGGGGAATTGGTGTTAAAGGTACAGAAAGAGTGTCCTAGATTTAAGCGAGTTGGGGAACTAGAAGGACGAGGGGGCGGCAAATTAACACAGTGGTTAGCACTGCCACCTCAACGTACCAGAAGCCCGGGCTCGATTCCGAGTTCGGGAAACTGTCTGTTTGCACATTTTCTCCCTGCCTGCGTGGTATTCCTTCGCGTGCTCCGCTGTCCTCCCACATTCCAAAGATGTTTCGGTTGATTGGCTCTGGTGCAGACATAGATACATAGAAGAAAGGTGATGAGGCCTTCTGGCCCTTCGAGCCTGCTCCGCCATTCATCACGATCAGGACTGATCATCCAACTCAATAGCCTAGTCCTGTTTTCTCCTCATAGTCTTTGTTCCCATTCTCCCCAAGTGCTACTTCCAGCCTCCTCTTGTATATCTTCAATGTTTTAGCATCAAATGCTTCCTGTGGTAATGAATCCAACAGGCTCAACACTCGTTGTGTGAAGAAATGCCTCCCTATCTCTGTCCGAAATGGATTACCCTGAATCACCCATAAATAAATTTTACAAATCCACGCTCGCTCGTTCTTATCAGCTGGGACATTTAAACCTGTTCACACACCCTGTCCTTGAGGGCGAACACCATTCATTTCCCCGTCACAAATGTTCCGAAAAGCGGCACAAATTCACCCTTTTCTCTCTGTCACGTCGCTTAAATTACAGAGCGACATGTGTAATTGTCCAATCCAAAGGGATGTTTCTCAAATCCAGAGAAATTTGGAAGATTGTAGGTCAGATATATGTAATGTTGCCATCTACTTATATGAAGACCCTCTAGTTCGAATTTTGTTACTGTGGAACTCTCACACTCGAACACTATTCATTTATAGGCCATTGACACCCTGACAGTATGACATTTGTACAGTCCCTGGTTCAGAATCAATAATATATTTCCTCGTATCTCTGGCATTTTGAACTCTTCCTCTATTGTAAATAATGAACCAAAGTCATTCTTCAGCAAGTCTGTCATTTCCTTATTTTCATTAACACATTTATCAGTTAACAAGGAAGGGATTCTCTTCTGACCTCTCTCCTTTATACAACTTAATAGTAAAAGCTTCCTGTCGTGAGACTAATATTCCTTGAGGGTGTAGTTTCATGCTGCATTTCTTTGTATTTTACTCCTGGTTTGTCATCATTTACAGCTATTACCATTTTCCAGCCAGGCCCCTATTATGGCGGCCATGGTGGAACCCGCAAGTTAAATTTCTGGCTGGGGTACATTCAATAGACCGTTCATACTCTCTATGTCTGTATAAAGCATATTAAGAATGCCATAAGCTGGGCACTGTCCTTCTGCTCTAATGCTTTATGGAAATGTTAACTATTCCTATTTCAGTGACATATGCACGTTTCGGAACAGGCAGTAACCCGGGAGACACTTACTAGAAGAAACAGTCTCAGAATAAGGGGCTGTCTTTAAGTTCTGCAACGAGGGGAATACCATTTATTTCAGAGGATGTGGGATCTTTTGAATTCATTATCCCAGAACGCAGTGGATATTTATCTGCAGAGAATATTATCTTTAACACGCTGTCTCTGTAAGTGAGGCTGCTGTGTCAACTTGCAAATAGATCTAATATATTTGAATAATTTACATGTGTTGCTCCTGATCTTCTGAGTTCATTTTCCTATTGGAAATCCATTTCTCGGCTCCGAATAAGTTTAAATAACGTGAAGAAATATAATTTTTAAACCTACGTTTGAAAGACAATTAAGAGGAAAATATGAAAGTAAAGGTCTTCAAAAAGTAAAGATAAATACAGCAATCATGGAAAAATACAGATCCGGATGACTAGGAGACACAGTAATACAACACATACCAGTAACATGAGACAGCTAGGGAACTAGATACAAAGAGGTATCGACGATAGGAGCAGGAGGATGCCTTTTGGCCCTTCGAGCCTGCTCCGCCATTTATCACGATCATGGCTGATCATCCAATTTAATAGCCTAATCCTGCTTTATCCCCATAAACTTTGGTCCCATTCTCCCCAAGTGCTAAATATAGCCCCCCTCGTGAATATATTCAACGTTTTCGCATCAACTGCTTCCTGTGGTAATTAATTCGACGAGCTCACCAATCTTTGGGTGAATAAATGTCTTCTCATCTCTGTCCGAAATGGTTTACCCTGAATCCTCAGAATGTGACCCCGTGATCTGGGCGCACCCACAATCGGGAACATCTTCCTCCGTCTACTCTGCCTACTCCTTTTAGAATTCTGTAAGTCTCGATGAGATACACCCTTCATTCTTCTGAACTCCAGCGAGAACAGTCCCAACCTAGCCAATCTCCCCTCATATCACATGCCACCCCTGGAATCAGTCTGGTAAACCTGCGCTCCCTCGAGAGCCAGAACGCCCTTCCTCAGAATAGGAGACCAACATTCCACACATTAGTCTAGGTGGGGCCTCACCAAAGCGCTGTATAATTTCAACAACCCATCCCTGCTTCTGTGCTCGAAACATCTCGCAATGAAGGCCAACATATCATTCATCTTCTTTACCGCCTGCTGTACCTGCACGCTTACCTTCAGCGAATGGTGCACAAGGACACCCTGGCCCAGCTGCATTCTCCCCTCTCCCAACTTACAACCGTTCAGGTAGTAATCTGCCTTCCCGTTTTTGCTTCCAAAATGAATAACCTCTCACTTATCCACATTATACTGCAACTGCCATCGATTTTCCTACTCGACCAACCTGTCCAGATCATGCTGTCGGAACTCTGCATCCTCGTCACAGCCTGCCAATTTGTAAGGGACCCATTAATCTCTACACTTTGTTTCCTGTCTGCCAACCAATTTTCTATCCCCTCAATAAGCTTCCACAAACCCATCCTTTTTAATCTTGCACAATAATCGTAACATTGTCAAACGACTTCTTAAAGTCCAAATTTACCACATCGACTTGCTCCCCATTGTCAACTGTGCAAGTTGCATCTTCAAAGAACTTCAACCGATTTTTAAAGCATACATCGAAGAGTGCTTTCGGAGGGGGCTCTGGAAATTGTGGATGCATAGTTGTCAGAATAAGAGCAATGCATATAATCCAGCTCGAGAATTAATAGATAAAGTAAAATGATAATGGTTATGTGGGTAGAATTATGGGATCTAGGTCGAGAGAGCCAGGAGGTAGGGTTGCAGGACACGGAGCCCTTGATCCTGTCCCACAGATTCGGTGGTATTCTTGCTCCCTGTGTGGACGGGAACGGTGACTGGAGAGAGGATGATAAAACTGTTAATGGGAGCCTTTCAAGTGGAGGAAGAGAAGGAAATATAGTCGTATTTGGGGTAAGTATAGTTAAGGGAATTAACACTGTTAACTGTGACCAGGATCGAGAATCTCGAAGGTTGTGTTGTCTGTCTGGTTCTCGTGTTCTGTTTATCTCATCTGTGCTGAAGAGAAACAAAGAATAAAGAAAGTATGGCACATGAACAGGCCCTTCGGCCCTCCAAGCCTGCGCCGACCATGCTTGAAGTTAACCTAAAATTTCCCACACTTCCGTGGTCTGAATCCCTCTTTTCCCATCATATTCATGTAATTGTCCAAACTCCCCTTAAAGGTCATTATGATATTTGCTTCCTCCGGCAGCGAGTTCCACGCAACAACTACCATCTGTGTAAAAAATGTCCCTCGCACATCAACTCTAAACTTTGCCTCTCGCCTTCCTGTCCACATGTAATTAACTCTTCCACACTCGCAAGAAAGGTCTGACAATCCAGTCTGTCCATGCCCATCATAGTTTTGTCGACACCTATCAGCTTGTCCCTCAACCACCGTCGTTCCACTGAGAAAAGACTGAGTTTATTCAACCTCTCCTCATCGCTAATGCCCTCCAGACCAGGCAACATCCTGGTAAACCTCGTCTAAACCCTTCCAAAGCCTCCACATCCTTCTAATAGTGTGGCGAAAAAAATTGAACACTATTATATTCCAAGTGCGGCCGAACTAAAGTTCTATAAATCTGCAACATGACAGGCCATTTTTCATACTTAATGTCCCGACCGATGAAGGCAAGCATGCCAATGCCATATGCCGTCTTGGCAACCTTCTACACCCACGTTGCACCTGTCAGTGACCGGTGTACCTGTACACGCAGATCCCTCTGCCTTTCAACACTCTTAAGGGTTCTACCATTTACTAGCTATTTCCCACCTGTAAAAAGTGTATTACCACACACTTGTCCACATTAAACTCCATCTTCCATCTCTCCACCCAAGGCACCATCCAATCTATATCTGTTGCATCCTCTGACAGTCATCATCGCTATCCGCAATTCTACCAACTATTGTGTCATCCGCAAACATACTAATCAGACCAGTTACATTTTCCTCCAAATCATTTATATATACCACAAACAGCATAGGTCCCAGCACTGATACCCGAGGAATCAAAGAGTCAAATCCTCTATTGAGATCATCACGCTTCCATTGCTGGACTGTCTTCTGTGACCGAACCAGTTCTGGATCCATCTTGCCAGTTCGCCTCTGATCCCGTGTGTGTTCACCTTCTGCCACGACGGACCTTGTGAAAGGCCTTAATGAAGTCCATATAGACAACATCCACTGCCCTACATTCGCCAATCGTCTTCGTCACTTCGTCTAAAAAGTTAGATCAAGTTAGTGACACACGATGTCCCCTTTACAAAATCATGTTGCCTCTCGCTAATACGCCCATTTGCTTCCAATGTGCGTTAATGCTGTCTCGAAGAATCCTCTCCAATAACTTCACTACTTCTAATGTAAGGCTCACCCGCCTGTAATTTCCTTGATTATCCTTGCCACCTTTCTTAACGAAAGGAACAATAATAGCTTTTGCAGTCATCTACAACCTCACCTGTACCCAGTAAGGATACAAACAATTCTGTGAATCGCCAGCAATTTACTCTCTTTCCTCACTCATTATTTTGCGGTATATCCCATAAGTCCCTGGGACTTATCGACATTAATATTTTTTCAAGACACCCTACACCTCCTTCTTTTTGATCTAAAACTTATCCACGAGGTCCTTCACTTTGATAATACTGATGCAAAGTAGTCATTCATTATCATTCCCATTTCATCTGGTTTCTTGCTTATATTCCCTCCGCTGTCCTGCAGTGGGTCAACCCTTTCCTTGGCTACCCTCATTTTCTTTATATATGTGTAAAGACACTGCTTGATTAGGGATAGTCAACACGGATTTGTGAGGGGTAGGTCTTGCCTTACTAGTCTTATTGAATTATTTGAGGAGGTGACCAAGCATGTGGATGAAGGTAAAGCAGTGGATGTAGTGTACATGGATTTTAGTAAGGCATTTGATAAGGTTCCCCATGGTCGGCTTCTGCAGAAAGTAAGGAGATATGGGATAGTGGGAAATTTGGCCAGTTGGATAACGAACTGGCTAACCGATAGAAGTCAGAGAGTGGTGGTGGATGGCAAATATTCAGCCTGGATCCCAATTACCAGTGGCGTACCGCAGGGATCAGTTCTGGGTCCTCTGCTGTTTGTGATTTTCATTAATGATTTAGATGAGGGAGTTGAAGGGTGGGTCAGTAAATTTGCAGACGATACGAAGATTGGTGGAGTTGTGGATAGTGAGGAGGGCTGTTGACGGCTGCAAAGAGACATAGTTAGGACGCAGAGCTGGGCGGAGAAGTGGCAGATGGAGTTTAACCCTGAAAAGTGTGAGGTTGTCCATTTTGGAAGGACAAATATGAATGCGGAATACAGGGGTAACGGTAGAGTTCTTGGCAATGTGGAGAAGAAGAGAGATCTTGGGGTCTATGTTCATACATCTTTGAAAGTTGCCACTCAAGTGGATAGAGCTGTAAAGAAGGCCTATGGTGTGCTAGCGTTCATTAACAGAGGGATTGAATTTAAGAGCCGTGAGGTGATGATGCAGCTGTACAAAACTTTGGTAAGGCCACATTTGGAGTACTGTGTACAGTTCTGGTCGCCTCATTTTAGGAAGGATGTGGAAGCTTAGGAAAAGGTGCAAAGGAGATTTACCAGGATGTTGCCTGGAATGGAGAGTAGGTCTTACGACGGAATGTTGAGGGTGCTAGGCCTTTTCTCATTAGAACGGAGAAGGATGAGGGTCGACTTGATAGAGGTTTATAAGATGATCAGGGGAACAGATAGAGTAGACAGTCAGCGACTTTTTCCCCGGGTGAAACAAACCATTACAAGGGGACATAAATTTAAGGTGAATGGTGGAAGATATAGGGGGGATGTCAGAGGTAGGTTTTTTACCCAGAGAGTAATGGGGGCATGGATTGCACTGCCTGTGCAAGTAGTTGAGTCGGAAACATTAGGGACCTTCAAGCAACTAATGGATAGGTACATGGATTACGGTAAAATTTTATAGTGTAGATGTATTTGTTCTTAAGGGCAGCACGGTAGCATTGTGGATAGCATAATTGCTTCACAGCTCCAGGGTCCCAGGTTCCATTCCGGCTTGGGTCACTGTCTGTGCGGAGTCTGCACATCCTCCCCCTGTCTGCGTGGGTTTCCTCCGGTTGCTCCGATTTCCTCTCATAGTCCAATGATGTGCAGTTTAGGTCGATTGGCCAGGCTAAATTGCCCTTTGTGTCCAAAAAGTTTAATTGGGGTTACTGGGTTATGGAGATAATGTGGAAGTGTTGGCTTGGGTAGGTTGCTCTTTCCAAGATTCGGTGCACAATCGATTGGCCGAATGGCCTCCTTCTTTACTGTAATTTATATGATTCTTTTATCGACCAAATGGCCCAGCTCTTTCCCCAATACCAACTCTAGTACCAGTCCCATTCGTTGGACTATCTGCATATTGTTTGAAGAAGCCCTCTTGGATGCTACATACAAGCTCTGCCCCGTCCAAGCTGCCAGCACTAAGTAAGTCCCAGTCAATATAGGGGACGTTAAAACCACCCACCACGACAATCCTGTTGTTTTTTCACCTTTCCAAAATGTTCTTACATATCTGCTCCTCTATCTCCCGCTGTCTAATGGGAGGCCTGTCGTAAACACCCAACATTGTGACTGCACCCTTTCTATTCTGAGTTCTACTCATCTTGTCTCGTTACATGAATCCTCTGAGGTGTCCTCCAGCAGTACAGCAGTGAACTTGGACTTACTTAGATTTCCAGAATGCCTTTGACAATGTGCTGTTAAGGAAGGCTGTTAAATTAGTTAACTGTCCATGGTGTAAATGATAGGATCGTGGCTTTGATAGACGATTTTCTTACTGGCAAAAGAGTGGGGATAAACGGGTATTTTTCAGAATGGCAGCCGGTGACTCGTCGTCTGCCCCAGGGACCGGATTGGGAGCTCAAGTTTTCACATGTCCTACAAACGATCTGGAAGAAGGAACTGAGGGCACTTTTGCTAGGTTTGGAGATGATACAAATATATGCAGATGACAGGTATAATTGAGACAGCAGAGGGGCTTCAGAAGGACTTAGACAGGCTAAGAGAGTGGGCAATGAAGAGGTAGATGGAATACAATGTGGAAAATTGTAAGGTTATGCACTTTGGTCGGTAGAATGGAGGTTCAGTCTCGTTCCTAAATGGGAAAAAGCTTCGGAAATTGGATGCACAAGGGAGAACTTTGTGTCTGTGTCGTCGCAGTTTAGATGGATGAGGGGGGATCTGTTTGAAATTTACAGGATACTACGAGGCCTGGATGGAGTGATTCTGGGGAATATTTTTCAACGAGAAGGAAAAACGAGAACCAGAGGACACAGCTTCAGACTGAAGCTGGCTACTATCAGGCTACTATTGGGGCGCCTATAGAAAACTCCCAACAAGGTGACTGCTCCTTTCCTATTTCTGACTTCAAACCATACTACCTCAGTAGGCAGATACTCCTCGAACTGCCTTTCTGCAGCTGTTGGACTATCAAGTACCGATCCATGCCTTAAGTTCACCCACCTTATTCCTGATGCTTCTTGCGTTGAAGTATACACACTTCAACCCATCTCCGTGCCTAAAAGTACTCTCCTTTGTCAGTGTTCCCTTCCCCACTGCCTCACTACACGCTTTGGCGTCCTGAATATCGGCTGCCTTAGTTGCTGGACTACAAATCCGGTTCCCATTCCCCTGACAAATTAGTTCAAACCTTCCCGAAGAGTGCTTGAAAACCTCCTGAGGATTCTTTTGCAGCCAGTCCGGATGAAATGATCAGTCGAACACCTCGTTACTTTAACATATGTTTATTTCTCGGCCGGGGCTAAAACCACTGTATCTCTTGAGAGTTACACCAGCAAGCCAAAGCCAATACATCTAACAGCAGTTCTTATACAGTTTCTGGCTCATTTCTGAGGGCAGCTCCCTTGCATTCCATCTGTGCCTTTTAGCTAATTTATGATTATTTTCAAGCCTAGCGCAACCCTTCCCAAGGCCGTCTGCAATTTGTCTGGTACTAAAACAACAGTTAAAGCTTGTTATCTGAAGCTTTTGACAGCCTATCTTGACATTTCTCAGCTTGCTATCAGAAGCCTGTAAAGGCCTGTCTTGACATTTCTTCACACAAAGCTTTACCTAACATTTTGTTTTTCCAATAAAGTTCCAATCCCATCTTGAGCCAAACTCTCAAAAACTCTCACTCCCTCCTAGGATATTGGTGCCCCTCTGGTTCAGATGCAACCCGTCCTGCTTATACAGGTCCCAACTTCCCCAGAATGCGCTCCAATTATCCAAATACCCGAAGGCCCCCCCCCCACCCTACACCATTCCTGCAGCCACGTGTTCAACTGCACTCTCCCTATTCCTAGCCTCGCTATCACGTGGCACCGGCAACAAACCAGAGATGACAACTCTGTCTGTCCTGGCTTTTAACTTGCAGCCTAACTCCCTAAAGTCGTTTATTATCTCCACACCGCTTTTCCTACCTACGTCGTTGGTACCAATGTGCACCACGACTTCTGGCTGCTCCCCCTCCCCCTTAAGGATCCTGAAGACACGATCCGAGACATCCCTGGCCCTGGCACCCGGGAGGCAACATACCTTCCGGGAGTCTCGCTCGCGACCACAGAATCTCCGATCTATTCTCCTAACCATTGAATCTCCTATTACTATTGTTTTTCTATTCTCCACCCTTCCCTTCTCAGCCCCAGAGCCAGACTCACTGCCAGAGACCAGGCCGCTAGGGCCTTCCCCCGGTAGGACATCCTCCACAACAGCATCGAAAACGGTATGCTTGTTTTGAAGGGGAACGGCCACCAGGGATCCCTGCACTGTCTGCCTGTTTGTTTTCTTTCCATGATCCCACGTTTTCCACATTACCCTCGGTGTAAATAAAATCTAAACAAAATTTACCTCTATATGCAATACATTCAGTGGCTTGGACCCCGTCGCCTTCCCCGGTAGGATAACCCTCTAACTGAAGAATTATTTCCTCGTCTCAGTCCTAAATTGCCTAACTCATATCCTGGGACTCTTTCCCTTGTTCAAGATCCCCCAACCAGGTAAACCTTCCTCCCAGCATCTAGTCTGGCCATCCCACTTAAAATTTAATATGTTCCCATCAGATTTCCGCATCCTTCTAAACTCCAGTGAACACAGGCCACGTCAATTCAATAGGACAGTCCCCCCAACCACGGTATTAGCTTAATGAAAATCCGGGGCACACCCTCTATTGCACCTATATCCTTTCTTATGGCGGGACATCAAATCTGCACTGAAAATCCGTCTTGTCGATTCAAAAAGTCCCCATATAACTTCATTAATGCAGAGTATACACAGAGTAAATATCCATCTCCATTCTCCCCATGAAACACTTCAGGACAGGTGCAGCACGGGGTTAGATACAGAGTAAAGTTCCCTCTACACTGTCCCCATCAAACACTCCCAGGACAGGTACAGCACAGGTTTAGATACAGAGTGAAGCTCACTCGACACTGTCCCCGTTACACACTCCCAGGCCAGGTACAGCACAGGGTGAGAACAGAGTTAATCTCCATCTCCACTCTCCCCATGAAACACTGTCAGGACAGGTACATCACAGAGTTCGAAACAGAGTAAATCTCCATACCCACTCTCCAAATGAAACACTTCCAAGACAGGTACAGCACGGGGTTAAATACAGAGTAAAGCTCCCTCTACATTGACACAATCAAGCACTTCAGGACAGGTACAGCACGGAGTTAAATTACGAGTAAACCTCCACTGTTCTAATCAAACAATTCCAGTATTGGTACAGCACGGGGTTCGATACACGGTCAAAGTTGAAGTGCCGAAGGAGACCATTCGACCCATCCTTTCAACAAGTGCACATCTCTTGACACGAAGGACATTTTATTAAATCATGGCGAATCCACCTGATCTGCACATATTTGGATGTGGGAGGAATCCGGAGCACGCGGAGGAAACCCACGCAGATTCCGGGAAAACTGTAAACACAACACTGAACCCGGGTGATATCTGATGTACAGAATACAAGTCAAAAGTCGGGCAAGTGATCTTCGGCAGATTGAGAAGGTCCTCGAGCCTCGGAAAAGGAGAACTTGGCAAGGTCTCTGGCGTTGTTGCCCCCTTAGTGGAAGATCGAGAAGTTGGTGGACTTTTTAACAAGTGAATTGTCGAAGCAGCGACACGTGGTGGCTGAGGATTTGGTGAAGGGGATTGAGGGGCCTTGGCACCTATTCGGGAGTTGATGGATCAGGGAAAAGGGGTACAGGGGTGACGATCAGGAAGGTGGAGGAGACGCTCACTGAACACAGCGACAAGATTATTTCTCTGGATGCAGAGTCGCCATTGCTGGCGGAGGAGTGGAAAGGATATAAGCGAATGTTAATGCTCTGGAGATTCGCTTCAGACGGCAGAACCTAAGAATTGATGGGTGCCGGATGGCCTGGAGGGGAAAAACGCCTCAGATTACATCTCTCAGACGTTTGGAAAGATAGTGGGTGAGGGAATCGTTCCGAACCATTCTGAGCAGGACAAGGCCAATCGATCATTGAGGCCGAAGCTGAAGTCAACGGAGCCACCACAGGCGATCATAGTTACCTGGACAAGGAGCGAGTTGGAGGTGAAGGACTACCGAGATTGCAGATGGGAGAGTAATGCCATCATAATATACAAGGACGTTGGGGCCAGAGCTAGCAAGAATGCGTCTGCTGTTGAATAAGGCCAAGGCTGCTCTCGATAAAAGCAACGTGTGAGTTGGGATGGTGACCGGACCTATCACCGGCTCACCTCAAAGGAGAGGGACTATTGTTTCAATACGCCTGAGGAAGCGAATGACTTTAGTGATAGACACGAATTGGGGGTGGGGGGGGGGGCATATTGGGGAACTGGCGTGCTCGAAGACGATGGTCTTTGCTGTTATTACATTGTCAAGTTCTTCTGCATCTTTATATTTCGGATTTTTGTCAAGTGGGGCGGGCACGAGGTGTTGTGACGTGGCTTACATTTGGGGTTGTATCAAGATAAAACTCGGGCTGCAGCCACATCACCTCTCTTCGCTCCGCATTTAGTGGTCTTGATGTTGAATTTGGGTCGCTCTCAACTATCCCCGTGGAGATTTGACACGGCTTTGGTCGCGGAAAGAGATAAAGTCAGCATCAGCTGACGAACGCTGAGGAACCGCCTGCACACCTCAAAGGGGCAGCGGGAGGGATATGCTGATAGATGGACGGGGCGGGCGGGGGGGGGCAGGGATATGCTGATAGATGGGGGCGGGCGGGGGGGTGCAGGGATATGCTGATAGATGGACGGGGCGGGGCGGGCGGGGGGGGGGGGCAGGGATATGCTGATAGATGGACGGGGCGGGGGGGGGGGGGGTGGCAGTGATATGCTGATAGATGGACGGGGCGGGGCGGGCGGGGGGGGCAGGGATATGCTGATAGATGGACGGGGCGGGCGGGGGGGGGCAGGGATATGCTGATAGATGGGGGCGGGCGGGGGGGTGCAGGGATATGCTGATAGATGGACGGGGCGGGGCGGGCGGGGGGGGGGGGGCAGGGATATGCTGATAGATGGACGGGGCGGGGGGGGGGGGTGGCAGTGATATGCTGATAGATGGACGGGGCGGGGCGGGCGGGGGGGGCAGGGATATGCTGATAGATGGACGGGGCGGGCGGGGGGGGGCAGGGATATGCTGATAGATGGGGGCGGGGCGGGCGGGGGGGGCAGGGATATGCTGATAGATGGACGGGGCGGGCGGAGGGGGGGGGCAGGGATATGCTGATAGATGGACGGGGCGGGGCGGGCGGGGGAAGCAGGGATATGCTGATAGATGGACGGGGCGGGGCTGGCGGGGGGGGGGGGCAGGGATATGCTGATAGATGGACGGGGCGGGGCGGGCGGGGGAGGCAGGGATATGCTGATAGATGGGGGCGGGGCGGGCGGGGGGGGGGCAGGGATATGCTGATAGATGGACGGGGCGGGAGGGGGTGGCAGGGATATGCTGATAGATGGACGGACGGGGCGGGGGGGGGGGCAGGGATATGCTGATAGATGGACGGGGCGGGCGGGGGGGGGTGGGTCAGGGAAATGCTGATAGATGGACGGGGCGGGGGGGGGGGCAGGGATATGCTGATAGATGGACGGGGCGGGAGGGGGGCAGGGATATGCTGATAGATGGACGGGGCGGGCGGGGGAGGCAGGGATATGCTGATAGATGGACGGGGCGGGGCGGGCGGGGGAGGCAGGGATATGCTGATATATGGGGGCGGGGCGGGCGGGGGGGGGCAGGTAAATGCTGATAGATGGGGGCGGGGCGGGCGGGGGGCAGGGAAATGCTGATAGATGGACGGGGCGGCGGGGGGAGGGATCTGCTGATAGATGGACGGGGCGGGAGGGGGGAGGGATATGCTGATAGATGGACGGGGCGGGCGGGGGGGTGCAGGGATATGCTGATAGATGGGGGCGGGGCGGGCGGGGGGGGGTGCAGGGATATGCTGATAGATGGGGGCGGGGCGGGCGGGGGGGGGGGCAGGGATATGCTGATAGATGGACGGGGCGGGGCGGGCGGGGAGGCAGGGATATGCTGATAGATGGGGGCGGGGCGGGCGGGGGGGGGGGCAGGGATATGCTGATAGATGGACGGGGCGGGAGGGGGTGGCAGGGATATGCTGATAGATGGACGGGGCGGGCGGGGGGGGGCAGGGATATGCTGATAGATGGACGGGGCGGGGCGGGCGGGGGGGCAGGGATATGCTGATAGATGGACGGGGCGGGAGGGGGGCAGGGATATGCTGATAGATGGACGGGGCGGGGCGGGCGGGGGAGGCAGGGATATGCTGATATATGGGGGCAGGCGGGGGGGGGGCAGGGAAATGCTGATAGATGGACGGGGCGGGGGGGGGAAGGGATATGCTGATAGATGGACGGGGCGGGAGGGGGGAGGGATATGCTGACAGATGGACGGGGCGGGGGGGGCAGGGTTATGCTGATAGATGGACGGGGCGGGGGGGCCAGGGATATGCTGATAGATGGACGGGGCGGGGCGGGCGGGGGGCAGGGATATGCTGATAGATGGGCGGGGCGGGGGGGGGGGGGGTGCAGGGATATGCTGATAGATGGACGGGGGCGGCAGGGATATGCTGATATGCGGGGCGGGCGATGGGGGCAGGGATATGCTGTTAGATGGACGGGGCGGGTCGGTGCGGGCGCGGGGAGGGCAGGGATATGCTGATAGATGGACGGGGCCGGGCGGGCGGGTGTGTGTGGCAGGGAATAGCTGATAGATGGAGGGGTCGGTGTGGGCGCGGTGAGGGCAGCACGGTAGCCTTGTGGATAGCACAATTGCTTCACAGCTTCAGGGTCCCAGGTTCGATTCCGGCTTGGGTCACTGTCTGTGCGGAGTCTGCACATCCTCCCCGTGTGTGCGTGGGTTTCCTCCGGGTGCTCCGGTTTCCTCCCACAGTCCAAAGATGTGCAAGTTAAGTGGATTGAACGTGATAAATTGCCCTTAGTGTCCAAAATTGCCCTTAATGTTGGGTGGGGTTACTGGGTTATGGGGATAGGGTGGGGGTGTGGGCTTGGATAGGGTTCTCTTTCCAAGAACCGGTGCAGACTCGATGGGCCGAATGGCCTCCTTCTGCACTGTAAATTCTATGATGATATACGGATAAATGGAGGGGTCGGTGCGGGCGCGGCGAGGGCAGGGATATGCGGATAGATGAAGGGGTCAGGTCGGCCGGGGTTGGGGGGCAGGGATATCCTGATAGATGGAGGGGTCGGGGCGGGGGTGGGGGCGTAGACATACTGATAGATGGAGGTCTCCGGGCGGGCGGCGGGGGCATGGATATGCTAAGAGATGGCGGGGTAGGTCGCGCCGGGCGCGGAGGGGGGAGTGAAGGGATATGCTGATAGATGGAGGGGTTGGGCCGGGCGGCGGGGGCAGGGGGATGCTGATAGATTGAGGGGTTGGGAAGCCTGGGGGGCGGGGGGTCAGATATCCCTTTCCCATTCTTTAGTTGGAATGTGAGGGGATAAAATGGCTCAGTTCAAAGGTCATGCGTGTTTGCCTATCTGAACGTTTGAAGGCCGATATATTTTCCTTTTACGAGAGTCCCATTTGAGAGTCTGACATCCAACAAGGCTTCGAAAACGGGACGAGGACATGTGCGTCCCTCGAGTTTTGATATTAAGACGCAAGGGGGAGGAGGGCAGTGCTGATTGATAAGAGGCTGTTTTTTGCAGCGGTTGACAGTTTGACAGACCCAGGAGGATGTGTGCGATTATTAGTGATGGACGGGGTGTGGTGGTGGTGCAGACCTGTGTGTGCAGACCCAGGAGGATGTGTGCGATTATTAGTGATGAACGGGCTGCGGAGGCGGTGCAGACCTGTGGGCCGAGTGACAAGTCTTATTTCTGTTCAATGGCAATCGGGTTTACCCCCAGATTGACTTCTGTTTGGAGGGAATGTCTCGACTCCCTGGGGCCGGGGAGGGTGTGGGAAGGGATGTCAGGGAAATCGGCGGAAGTTATACCAGATCATCCCCCGCATGTTGTGGGATTCATGTTGGAGTCAGGCCGCTCTTAGCCACGCCCGTGTCATTCAAGTCATTCTTAGTGGATAAGAGATTTTGTGAGCGGGTATCCTCTACCAATGAGGAATTGATGGAGTTTAACATGAGTGAGGCGGTCTTGCCTTCCCCGCTCATGGAAAATCCCCGAGTCGACATACTACACCGCTTATTCGGGAACACTGAGGGAGAATTCAGAATGTCCAATTCTCCTCACAGCAGTCCTTCGGGACCTGTGGGAGGAAACCGAGAACCCGGAGGAAACCCACGCAGACACGGGGACAATGTGCGGACTCCGCACACACAGTGATCCATGCAGGGAACCGAACCCAGGTCCCTAGCGCTGAGAAGCTACAGTGCTAACCATCAACCATCCAAAAATTGCTTCATTGATGGAGCCTCCGAGCAGGTCATGGGAGAAGTCCTCAAACACCTCAACAACATTCTCTGGGCAGATTCCAGACCAACTCTAGAGTCCCTGACGTTCTTTATCTCCCGGATGGCAGCCTTCCGCCTCAGTTGGTGAGCCAACAAACAACTGGCCTTCTCCCCAGACTATGTCCCCCTGGCGGTTCGCAGCTAACTCACCGCCTTCATCATTATGAACAAATCAATGTCCATTTACAATTTATTTCTGTCCACTAATACTCAGGTGTTGGACTGATTGTGGTACCGGCGGTCCATCTAGTGAATGGTGTCCACCAGTGTCTGTCTGTCCACATGCCCTGATTTACCCAGATGCGTCTTGAGATAGATTACCTACCACCGAAAACCACCTTCAGTGGTTCACAGTACCTTAAGTGCAGTGTTTATGCAAGCCTACTTGTGAAACTAACAAAGGTTATTATGATTATTATTACCTTCATGGAGGTGGAGACGCCGACAGGGCCAGAGGAGATCATGCGCTGAATTCGGTTAGTGGAGACTGGCAAACCTTCGGGTCGAGAGGGATTCTCCACTGAATTTGACAGACAGTTTGCTGGTCAGTTGGTCCCAGTTCTGCTGCATATGTTTACTGACTCGGTGTCCCGCGGGTTTCTGCCAGCCATCTGGGGCAGGTATCGATTTCACGATGCTGAGGAACGACAAAAATCCCAGGAATGTGGATAGTATGGGCCTCTTTCGTTGTAAAATCGCTGACGTTCAGTTGTTGGCTAAGATGTTGGCAATGTGTTTGGAACCCTGCCTACTGGAGGTGAATTTGGGTTGAAAACTGGATTTGTGAAGGGCCGGCAGTTGTCGGACAATATTAGGAGATTGTTAAATGTTGAGTTGACGCCTTCCTTAGGGACCGAACCACAGATGATTAGTTCGATGGGCGGAGGGAAGGAATTCGGCGAGCTTGAGTATGGCTTTGGACCAAAATGTATTTCATTGTTTTAGCTCACGGCAGGTGTGAGTACTAATGGCTTGAAGTCGAGTTATTTCTAACTGAACAGGGATACATAGCAGGGTGACTGTTGTCTCTCTTTTTATTTACCTCAGCAATCTAGCCACTGGCCATTGCATTGATGTCGACTACGAAGTGGACGGTGTGTTTGGGGTGGGGGGGTGCCCATATACGGGAACAAACTGTTGCTATATTTCACGGAACCACACTCAAATATGAAAATGAAAATCGCTGATTGTCACAAGTAGGCTTCAAATGAACTTACTGTGAATAGCCCCTAGTCGCCATATTCCGGCGCCTGTTCGGGAAGGCTGGTATGGAATTGAACTCGCGCTGCTGGCCTGCCTTGGTCTGATTTAAAAGCCAGCTATTGAGCCCTGTGCTAAACAAGCACCTAAACTTGACCAAGGCGCTAATGTGCGGGAGATAATGGAGCAACCCAGGAAGTTTGCCTCCTTTTCGAGGCGCAAACTGAGTCTCTAAATATTTTGCGGTGAACCCTCCGGAGGTGGAACCGATCTTGGGAGGCTGCCATTTTCTGGCCAGGACTGCTTTCTGGTATCTGGGAATATGAGTGATCCATTCCTGGGCCACGCTACATAAACTAAACGTTTATAGTCTGGTGGATGGGGCGAAGACAGATTTGAATATGTGAGCTGCCCTCCCTCTCACCTTAGCGGGAAGAGTAAAGACGGTGAAGATGAATATTCTCTCGATGTTCTTGTTTTCGGTCTAAGAGTCTCCCAGTCTTTCTTCTCAAGGCTTTGTTTTGCGGGGTCAATAGATTGATATCTACTTTTGTTTGAGCTGGAAAGTCTCCTGGGGTTTATTGGACCGTTTTGCAAAGGTACCAAAGGGGGGTTAGTGCTACCTAATCTGTTACGTTACTATTGGACGACAAATATTGCAAGGTGCTTGACTGGTTCAAGAATCGAATCCTGTATGAAGGCGGCTGTAAAAGGTTCGATGCATAGGGTCGAGTCTGAGAGTCCTGGCTATTACACCACACCCGTCTCCCCTGAAAGGCTCTCTTCATCTTGCACGGTGGTGAGAGCTACTTTGCGGATTTGGAATCAGTTTATGCAGCATTTGAAACTATGGTTCATGCCACTGCGGGATCAGATATCTATGAACAAATGTTTGTGCGGTCTGGCTTGGATTCATCTTTCAGGGCATGGGAGATGGGGGTTACAGAGGTTTAGTGACATGTTTCTAGAAGGTAGTTTTACCGGTCTGGACGAGTTGTTCTGGAAGTTCCAGCTCCCGAGAGCGAACACATTCAGGTACTTTGAGGTGCGCTATTATTTCCTTAAAGGCGCGGCCTTCATTTCCTCCAATACTGTCGCCTACACTTTTGGACAGGGTAGTGTCCTTGTTCGAGTTAGTAGAGAGTAGGATGTCAGGTGCCGATGGGCAGATGTTGACAACGGAATGGGCTTCGCTGGAGGAGGTACAGTCGAAGCGGGATGATGAGCTGGCTTTCATTTTTGAGAGGGGGGTCGGTGTGGAGTGAGGCTCTTCAAAGGGCCAACTTTACCTCCTCATGTGTGAGCGTAAGCCTGACCCACTTCCAGGTGAAGCACAGGTGCACTTGACCAAGGCGCTTAGGTAGGACTTCTTCTTGGGGATAAATGTGAGCAGTGCTCTAGAAGAGCAGATCATCGCACACATGTGTTGATCTTGCCTCAAGCTCGCTGGTACCTACCTCTGATATCTGTCCTATATCTATGGCCTCTCAATTTAAAGCTATGTCCGCTCGTACTAGCCATCACCATCCGAGGAAAAAGGTTTTCACTGTCCAACCTATCTAATCCTCTGATCATCTTGTATGCCTCTATTAAGTCACCTCTTAACCTTCTTCTCTCTAATGAAAACAGCCTCAAGTCCCTCAGCCTTTCCTCATAAGATCTTCCCTCAATACCAGGCAACATTCTGGTAAATCTCCTCTGCACCCTTTCCGATGCTTCCTCATCCTTCCTAAAATGCGGCGACCAGAACTGCACGCAATATTGCAAATGCGGCCGCACCAGAGTTTTGTACAGCTTAAACACGACCTCATGGCTCCGAAACTCAAGCCCTCTACCAATAAAAGCTAACACACCGTTCGCCTTCTTTACAATCCTATAAACCTGGGTGGCAACATTCAGAGATCTATGTACATGGAAACCTAGATATCTCTGCTCATCCACACTGCCAAGAATCTTATAATTAGCCCAGTACTCTGTATTCCAGTTACTCCTTGAAAAATGAATCACCTCACACTTTTCTGCATTAAACTCCATTTGCCTCTTCTCAGCCCAGCGCTGCAGCTTATCTATGTCCCTCTGCAACCTGCAACATCCTTCCGCACTGTCCACAACTCTACCGACTTAAGTATCATCCGCAAATTTACTCGCCCATTCTTCTACGCCCTCGTCCAGGTCATTTATAAAAATAACAAACAGCAGTGGTTCCAAAACAGATCCTTGTGGAACATTTCCCATCAACTACCAGCCTCTGTCTTCTTACAGCAAGCCAATTTCTGATCCAAACTGCTAAATCACCCTGAATCCCATGCCTCCGTGTTTTCTGCAATAGCCTACCGCGGGGAACATTATCAAACGCTTTACTGAAACCCATATATACCACATCAACTGCTTTAACCACTTCCAGCCGTTTGGTCAGCTTCTCAAAGAACACAATAAAGTTTGTGAGGCACGACCTACCCTTCCCAAAACCGTGCTGACTATCCCTAATCAAATTATTCATTTCTAGATGATTATAAATCCTATCACGTTTGGTATGTTGCCTCCCAGGTGCAAGGGTACGTGATGTCTCGGATCGTGTTTTCCGGGTCCATAAGGGGGAGGGGGAGCAGCCCCAAGGCGTGGTCCACATTGGCACTAACGACATAAGTAGGAAAGGGAACAAGGATGTCAGGCAGGCTTTCAGGGAGCTAGGATGGAAGCTCGGAGCTAGAACAAACAGAGTTGTTATCTCTGGGTTGTTGCCCGTGCCACGTGATAGTGAGACGAGGAATAGGGAGAGAGAGCAATTAAACACGTGGCTACAGGGATGGTGCAGGCGGGAGGGATTCAGATTTCTGGATAACTGGGGCTCTTTTTGGGGCAGGTGGGACCTCTACAGACAGGATGGTCTACATCTGAACCTGAGGGGCACAAATATCCTGGGGGGGAGATTTGTTAGTGCTCTTTGGGGGGGGGGGGGTAAACAATTGCAGCAGGGGCACGGGAACCTGGATTGTAGTTTTCGGGTACGGGAGAATGAGAGTCTCGAGGTCAGGAGCACAGATTTGACGTCGCAGGAGGAGCCAGTATTCAGGTAGGTGGTTTGAAGTGTGTCTACTTCAATGTCAGGAGTATACGAAATAAGGTAGGGGAACTGGCAGCATGGGTTGGTACCTGGGACTTCGATGTTGTGGCCATTTCGGAGACATGGATAGAGCAGGGACAGGAATGGATGTTGCAGGTTCAGGGGTTTAGGTGTTTTAGTAAGCTCAGAGAAGGAGGCAAAATAGGGGGAGGTGTGGCGCTGCTAGTCAAGAGCAGTATTACGGTGGCGGAGATGATACTAGATGGGGACTCATCTTCCGAGGTAGTGTGGGCTGAGGTTAGAAACAGGAAAGGAGAGGTCACCCTGTTGGGAGTTTTCTATAGGCCTCCAAATAGTTCTAGGGATGTAGAGGAAAGGATGGCGAGGATGATCATGGATAAGAGCGAAAGTAACAGAGTAGTTATTATGGGAGACATTAACTTTCCAAATATTGACTGGAAAAGATATAGTGCGAGTACATTAGATGGGTCGTTTTTTGTACAGTGTGTGCAGGAGGGTTTCCTGACACAATATGTTGACAGGCCAACAAGAGGCGAGGCCACGTTGGATTTGGTTTTGGGTAATGAACCAGGCCAGGTGTTGGATTTGGATGTAGGAGAGCAATTTGAGGACAGTGACCACAAATCGGTGACGTTAATGATGGAAAGGGATAAGTATACACCGCAGGGCAAGAGTTATAGCTGGGGGAAGGGCAATTATGATGTCATTAGACGTGACTTGGGAGGGGATAGGTTGGAGAAGTAGGCTGCAAGTGTTGGGCACACTAGATAAGTGGAGCTTGTTCAAGGATCAGCTACTGCGTGTTCTTGATAAGTATGTAACGGTCAGGCAGGGAGGAAGGCTTAGAGCGAGGGAACCGTGGATTACCAAAGAAGTGGAATCTCTTGTTAAGAGGAAGAAGGAGGCCTATGTGATGATGAGGTGTGAAGTTTCAGTTGGGGCGATGGATAGTTACAAGGTAGCGAGGAAGGATCTAAAGAGCGAGCTAAGACGAGCAAGGAGGGGACATGAGAAGTATTTGGCAGGTAGGATCAAGGAAAACCCAAAAGCTTTCTACAGGTATGTCAGGAATAAGCGAATGACTAGGGTAAGAGTAGGACCAGTCAAGGACAGGGATGGGAAATTGTGTGTGGAGTCTGAAGAGATAGGCGAGATACTAAATGAATATTTTTCGTCAGTATTCATTCAGGAAAAAGATAATGTTGTGGAGGAGAATGCTGAGACCCAGGCTATTAGAATAGATGGCATGGAGGTACGTAGGGAAGAGGTGTTGGCAATTCTGGACAGGCTGAAAATAGATAGGTCCCCGGGTCCTGATGGGATTTATCCTAGGATTCTCTGGGAGGCCAGGGAAGAGATTGCTGGATTTTGGCTTTGATTTTTATGTCATCATTGTCTACAGGAATAGTGCCAGAGGACTGGAGGATAGCAAATTTGGTCCCTTTGTTCAAAAAGGGGAGCAGAGACAACCCCGGCAACTATAGACCGGTGAGCCTCGCGTCTAGACGAGGGTAGAGCAGTTGATGTGGTGTATATGGATTTCAGTAAAGCTTTGATAAGGTTCCCCTCGGTAGGCTATTGCAGAAAATACGGAGGCTGGGGATTGAGGGTGATTTAGAGATGTGGATCATAAATTGGCTAGCTGAAAGAAGACAGAGGGTGGTGGTTGATGGGAAATGTTCAGAATGGAGTTCAGTTACAAGTGGCGTACCACAAGGATCTGTTCTGGGGCCGTTGCTGTTTGTCATTTTTATCAATGACCAGAAGGCTCAGAAGGGTGGGTGAGTAAATTTGCAGACGACACTAAAGTCGGTGGTGTTGTCGACAGTGTGGAAGGATGTAGCAGGTTACCGAGGGACATAGATAAGCTGCAGAGCTGGGCTGAGAGGTGGCAAATGGAGTTTAATGTAGAGAAGTGTGAGGTGATTCACTTTGGAAGGAATAACAGGAATGCGGAATATTTGGCTAATGGTAAAGTTCTTGGAAGTGTGGATGAGCAGAGGGATCTAGGCGTCCATGTACATAGCTCCCTGAAAGTTGCCACCCAGGTTGATAGGGTTGTGAAGAAGGCCTATGGAGTGTTGGCCTTTATTGGTAGAGGGATTGAGTTCCGGAGTCAGGAGGTCATGTTGCAGCTGTACAAATCTCTGGTACGACCGCATTTGGAGTATTGCGTACAGTTCTGGTCACCGCATTATAGGAAGGACGTGGAGGCTTTGGAGCGGGCGCAGAGGAGATTTACCAGGATGTTGCCTGGTATGGAGGGAAAATCTTATGAGGAAAGGCTGACCGACTTGAGGTTGTTTTCGTTGGAGAGAAGAAGGTTAAGAGGAGATTAATAGAGTCACATGAAATGATCAGGGGGTTAGATAGGGTGGACAGTGAGAGCCTTCTCCCGCGGATGGAAATGGCCTGCACGAGGGGACATAGCTTTAAACTTAGGGATAATAGATATAGGACAGAGGTCAGAGGTAGGTTATTTACGCAAAGAGTGGTGAGGCCGTGGAATGCCCTACCTGCAACAGTCGTGAACTCGCCAACATTGAGAGCATTTAAAAGTTTTTTGGATAAACATATGGATGATAATGGCATAGTGTAGGTTAGATGGCTTTTGTTTCGGTGCAACATCGTGGGCCGAAGGGCCTGTACTGCGCTGTATCGTTCTATGTTCTTTGTTCTATCTCTTGTAATCCGTTCCAAGACTTTGCCCACAACAGAAGTAAGGCTCACTGGTCTATGGTTACCGGGGTTGCCTCTACTCCACTTCTTGACTCAGAATTGCTGACACCTCCTCCTCATGAACCTCCTCGTGAACCTTGAACTGCATCGTGATTTTAATATAAACCTGGTCAATGGCCATCCAATGATTTACCTATATCAACACTTCAATAAATAGGACATTGTTTTCTGAATAAAGGTGTTGACATTTCCACAATCTCTACCTCGCCTTTTGAGTATTTGCACTATTTCACAGTTGTCAATGGATCAATATTAAGTGGACAGTTTAATTGGACTTAATCCATTGTACTGACAAAAGGGTAGCCAGTGCTAGGAATTTGAAACGGCACAGGGGCACTGCTGCTAGTATTTATTTCCCAATTTCGTGCGGACTTGATGGGCTGAATGGCCTCTTTCTGTGCCGCGTGGCGACGTTTCTATTCTTTCTGATGAGCGGTATCCGGACAGAAGGAAGGAGCCGGTTTGATGAGGGACAAGGGTTAGGGAGGGGGAAAGGTCAAGGTGGAGCAGAGTTATTCAGAAACCCCCCGCAAAGTTATTTAGAATCCCCGCCCCGTCCACCGTCTGCCCGCGTTCACCCTGAATACATCCGGCCAAGTGGGGAGGGAGGAGCGCAACTTGAAGGGGCTGCGGTCGCACTGCTCTTTGCCTTAAAACTCTGCGGCACTGACACTGGGGAGAATTGAAGACCGGGGGGTGGGGCAGCGCCGCAGCTCCCATTGAAACTGGAATCGTTGCTCCATCTCCTCAACAATTCCAATCACCCCAAATGGGGACAATGGGCAGCAGGAGCCGCCACTGCGCCTGCGCTACAAATATCCCAGCACACCCTGCGCGGCGGGGCTGCCATTTTGCGTTAGCAGGGGGGCGTTGTCAGTCATACGGTGGCCCGCGCACTGCCTGCCTTTGATTTCGCCTTTCGATATTTTCCCATGGGCGCCGCCCGCGCGCCTGCCGCACGTCACGGCCAGCTGGCATCTCCCCCGTCTCCCCCGCGGCAGGCGCAGGATTCTCCCGCCAAAGAGCAGCAGCCGGAGCTGGGGAGGGGGTGAGAAGTGACACTAGGAGGAGCAACGACGGCCATGGGGGGGGCGGGGGCGGGGAGGCACAAGCACCCAGATAATCTCTCCATGGAGTGAATCATACACACACCAAACTGATCAGCCTTGGGGGGGAGGCACACACCAAGCTGATCGACCATGGGGTTATTCACACGTCCAGTTGATCGGCCATTAGGGTTGTCACACAGACATAGCCTTTCGGTCATGGAGGAATCACACAGACCCAGCTGATCGGCCATGGGGGGCATCACAATGAAGCAGCCGATGGACCAGGCAGGGAATCACACAGAACCAGCTGCTCGCCCATGGGGGAACCACACAAAATCAGCTGAATCGCCATGGGGGATTCAAACAGACGCAGCTGATCGGCCATTGGGGAACCACGCATCCAGCTGATCGGCTATCAGAAAATCACACAGACCCCAGCTGATCGAACATGGGTGGAGCCACACGCGCCCAGATTTTTGACAATGTGGGTAATCACACAGGCCCACCTGATCGCGCATGGCGGGTTTGTCAGATCAAGCGAATTTTTTTGAAGTCATTTTTTTATTCCCGAAAAGAAATTGTATCAAAATAAGTCCATCCTAAACCGGGGGTAGCGTTCAGGAACATCCCTTCTGTAAGGACACAGAGACTGCACACCAAGCAACTTAGATTCATTTACAATACGGTGTAGACACTTCCCGGTCGATCCCTGGCATTGGGGGTACTGACACACATCAAGTTGATCGACATGGGGGGGGGGGGGGGGGGGAGTGTCACAGACTCAGCTGATTGGTCATGGGGGAATGACTCAGAAGCAGCTGGGTTTCTCCCCTGGTGGACAGCGTCCTGAACGACCTTTTATACAACGGACTAAAGAGTTCCCCAACGCTCAGCGGGGGGTGAGAAGCGATTTGGAGGGTTGTTGGAGGTTCGGTGGGGTTACGTGATAGCGCAGGTGAGTGGGCCTCGGCAATGCTGCCCTATTATTCTGAATGTTGGTGCTGAGGTCTTTTACTTTTTTTAATGACTGATAAAGAGAATTTCTCCATTTCATGAACTTGGACGTTTCATTAATTTTAAAAACATTAAAATAATGCTTGTGTCAGCGGATTTATTTCATTTGTGATCTTTTCTAGTCTTTTCCCCATTGTAGTTGGTGGCGTTCCTTCTCCTCTACCTCCTCCCGATTCACAGGGGCCGCTGCAGTTCTCCTGAGGTGGTAGCTGCCCCTCCCAGAGTAACCTCTTGGCCTCGCATCGCCGGCCCCACCACCCACACACATACACACACAAAACCCAAAGTGGCCAGCAACCATCTCCAATGGTAACATAAATAGCCAACGACCCTGGTAATGCAGGATGGCAAATCAGGGTGAGTCTGGCTGGTGATGGGCAGTTTTACTGGCAGTGTGAGGAGAGAGGTGCCGTGTGGCTGTGGTTCCCTCACAGGATGTCATAAATTGAAGAACCGGACTAAAGGGAAATTTCAGCATATTCTTAAACTGCTGTCTGAACTGAGTCTGTGTCACGGCGTAAATCGCAGTGTTTGTGCAGCAACTCAAGAGCTGCAACATGAACCCCAATTCCATAACATAATACTCTACCCAGACAGTGGTATACCCCAGATAATCCAGCCGGTTCCACATAGAAAAAAACATTAACATTGACCATAACAGGATGAAATTGGCCGAGATGATAAACAGTAAAATGATTGATTTCCTCCGACTCTCCATCTCTGGGTCTCTGGGACTCTCCCCACTGCTGTGAGCCCGGAGTCTCCTGCGGGCCCTGCTGCTCAGGACAATGTGTCTGACGGTGAGAACATTGAGCAGCAGAATCAGGACAAATGGAACACCCGGGGTTAGAATGTTGTGGAGGAACTCGATTGTTGTCCAGACAGGAGAGAACGCAACATCCCCTGGGACATGACAAAACCAGGGCAGATTCCTCAGCCGATACCCATCTGAGAACATAAAATACCAGAAAATGTTCTTCAAACAGCTCAGCACAGTCACTGTTCCCAGAACCACAGCCGCCGTTTTCTCGCTGCAATATTTACTTTTCAGCTTCGGGCAACAAATGGCCACAAATCGATCGAAGGTGAAAGTGACGGTGAACCAGACAGAACAGTCAGTGGCTGCATAAAGCAGGGCGGCGTGGATATTACACACGGGGATCGACAGCAGGAAATCAAACTGTTCATCAAAAACAATAGGAATGTGTCTCAACATCAGGTCGAGAATCACGACCAGTAGATCCCCCACTGCCATGGCCATCAGGTAACAAGTGACACATTTGGACAGTCCACAGTTTTTCCTCTTCATGATCACAATTGTGATGATGTTCACTGAGAGGAAAGGAAATAAACAGGAAATAATCAGGCCAAGGAAATCATTACCAGTGTGATTGAGGTGGTGTTGACAAAATAAAACAAATACACACACTCACAGACACAGAGACACTAACACACACTCACATTCCCAGAGAGACAGAAACACACACACTCACAGACACAGAGACACTAACACACACACTCACATTCCCAGAGAGACACAAATACACACTCTCACAGACACAGAGACACTAACACACACTCACATTCCCAGAGAGACACAAATACACACTCTCACAGACACAGAGACACTAACACACACACATTCCCAGAGAGACACAAATACACATTCTCACAGACACAGAGACACTAACACACACTCACATTCCCAGAGAGACACAAATACACACTCTCACAGACACAGAGACACTAACACACACTCACATTCCCAGAGAGACACAAATACACACACTCACAGACACAGAGACACTAACACACACACTCACATTCCCAGAGAGACACAAATACACACACTCACAGACACGAATAAACAAACACACAGACACAGAGACACTAACACACACTCACATTCCCAGAGAGACACAAATACACACACTCACAGACACAGAGACACGAACACACACACTCACATTCACAGAGAGACACAAATACACACACTCACAGACACGAATAAACAAACACAAAGACACAGAGATACTAACCCACACACTCACAAAGACACAAATGCTCACACTCACAAAGACACAAATGCTCACACTCACAGACACTAATGCACACACACACACACACACATTTATTCACATTCTCACAGACACACAGAGACATACATACACACACCCACAGGCACATGGAACTCTAATTCACACACTCACACACACACAGACACTGTCATGTGCGAGTACCTGTAAGAAATGGGTGTTTATTACTGCAGTGATGTCAGAGAGTGGGTGGAGATGGGCTGTCTGTCAGCTTTTTACTTTCGTTTTGGCTGTTTGCTGCAGGGTGTGTTTTAGTTTCGTTTTCAGTGTTGGAGCTGAAGCCAGACAGAGCAGGTGTACTGTTGTTCTCTCTGCCATGAAAAGACTATCTCTTGATCATTTGGTGAATTCAGAATTATATATGTTCTCAGTAGTGAATGTAAACCTAATGTCCCTCTGGTAAAATGTGTCTGAAGTCTTCTAGATGTCAAAAGGACAGCTTACGGATTACTTACTGTTGTATTCTTGGGGGGGGGGGGGGGTTGAATTTGAATTAATGGTTCCTCAGTTGTTCACTGTATGTTTTAAAAAGGTTAACTTGAGCTTATAGAATAAACATTGTTTTGCTTCGAAAAATACTTTTCCTTTTCTGCTGTACCACACTGTAGTGTGGGCCGTGTGCTCCCCATAACACAATCTATTAAAATTTGTGGGTCAGGGGAACTCCAAGATACACTTTGGGGTTCTCTAAACCCTGGCCCATAACACAAATACACACACTCACAGACACACAGAGACACAAATACACACACTCACAGACACACAGAGACACTAATACACACACTCCCAGCCACACAGAGACACTAATACACACACTCGCAGACACACAGAGACACTAATACACACACTCACAGCCACACAGAGACACTAATACACACAATCGCAGACACACAGAGACACTAATACACACATTCACAGTCACACAGAGATAAGAATATTCACACACTCTCTCAGACACTAAGACAGACACTCACTGACACACAGAGACACTAATATACGCAGTCTCAGAGACACTAATAAACGCACTCACACAACTCAGACACTAATGCACACACTCACACACACACAGACACTAATACATACACACAGACAGACACATACACTAATGCACAAACTCAAAGACACACACAGAGACACTAATACACACACACAGACACACAGAGGAACAAATACAACCACTCACACACAGACTCTAATACACATACACACTGACATCCAGGTAAACTAATACACACACTCACACAAACACAGACACGAATGCACACACTCACACACACAGACACTAATACAGACATACAGAGACACACAGACACACATACACTAATGCACAAACTCAAATACACACACAGAGACACTAATACACACACACAGACACACAGAGACATTCATACACCACTCACACACAGACACTAATACACTCACTCACTGGCACGCAGATGCACTAAAACACACACTCGCACAACACACAGAGACACTAATACACACACGCACACACATGCACATATAGTAATACACACACTCAAAGGCACAGACAGACACTAACACACAAACTCACAAACACACACAGCCACACACAAACACTAATGCACAAACCCAAAGACACACACAGAGACACAAATACACACACACAGACACTAAAACAGACACACTAATACACTCACTCACCGACACATAGATACACTAATACACACTTACAGACACACATACAGTCACTAATACACACATTCACACACATAGACACTAACACACGGATTGGAAATTAGCAAACGTGACACCATTGTTTAAAAAAGGAGGAAGGCAGAAAGCGGGTAATATTAGGCCAGTGAGCTTAACTTCGGTAGGAGGGAAGATGCTGGAATCTATCATCAAGGAAGAAATAGCGAGGCGGCTGGATGGAAATTGTCCCATTTTCCCTAACTAATTTAGTGGAATTTTTGAGGACATTACCAGTGCGGTAGATAACGGTGAGCCAATGGATGTGGTATATCTGGATTTCCAGAATACCATTGACAAGGTGCCACACAAAAGGTTACTGCATAAGATAAAGATGCATGGTATTAAGGGGAAAGTAGTAGCATGGATAGAGGATTGGTTAATTAATGGAAAGCAAAGAGTGGAGATTAATGGGTGTTTCTCTGGTTGACAATCAGTTGCTAGTGGTTTCCCTCAGGGATCAGTGTTGGGCCCACAATTGTTCACAATTTACATAGTTGATTTGGAGTTGGGGGCCAAGGGCAATGTGTCCAAGTTTGCAGACGACACTAAGTTGAGTGGTAAAGCAAAAAGTGCAGAGGATACTGGAAGTCTGCAGAGGGATTTGGATAGGCTAAGTGAATGGGCTAGGGTCTGGCAGATGGAACACAATGTTGACAAATGTGAGGTCATCCATTTTGGTCGGAATAATAGTAAAAGGGATTATTATTTAAATGATAAAATATTAAAACATGCTGCTGTGCAGAGAGACCTGGGTGTGCTAGTGCATGAGTTGCAAATAGTTGGTTTACAGGTGCAACAGGTGATTAAGAAGGCAAATGGAATTTTGTCCTTCATTGCTAGATGGATGGAGTTGAAGACTAGGGAGGCTATGCTGCAATTGTATATGGTGTTAGTGAGGTCACACCTGGGGTATTGTATTCAGTTTTGGTCTCCTTACTTGAGAAAGGACGTACTGGCACTGGAGGGTGTGCAGAGGAGATTCACTAGGTTAATCCCAGAGCTGAAGGGGTTGGATTACGAGGAGAGGTTGAGTAGAATGGGACTGTACTTGTTGGAATTTAGAAGGATGAGGGTTGATCTTATAGAAACATTTAAATTATGAAGGGAATAGATAGGCTAGATGCGGGCAGGTTGTTTCCACTGGCGGGTGAAAGCAGAACTAGGGGGCATAGCCTCAAAATAAGGGGAAGTAGATTTAGGACTGAGTTTAGGAGGAACTTCTTCACCCAAAGGGTTGTGAATCTATGGCATTACTTGCCCAGTGAAGCAGTAGAGGCTCCTTCACTAAATGTTTTTAAGATAAAGATAGATCGTCTTTTGAAGAATAAAGGGATTAAGGGTTATGGTGTTTCGGGCCGGAAAGTGGAGCTGAGTCCACAAAAGATCAGCCATGATCTCATTGAATGGTGGAGCAGGCTCGAGGGGCCAGGTGGCCTACTCCTGCTCCTAGTTCTTATGTTCTCACAGACACACGCTGGCACTAATACACACTCACAGGCTCAAAGAAACACTAATACACACTCGCAGACACACAGAGACACTAATGCACACTCACAGAAACACATACAGACAATAATACACACACACAGACACTAATACATCCACTCACAGACACACACTGGCACCAATACACACATAAATTAACACACACACACAGATACTAATACACCCACTAACGATGCACAGAGACAATAATATACACACTCACAGACACAGGGAGACTCAAATGCATACACTCACACAGCAACACTCATACACACAGTCACACACACATGCACTAATACACGCACTAACACACACACACACAGAAACTAATACACACTCACTCACTGATACACAGAGACAACAATATACACACTCACAGACACAGGGAGATTGTCATGTACACAGTCACAGACACACAGAGGCACTAATACAGACACTCACAGACACACAGACACTAACACACACTCACAGACACACAGATACACTAATGCACACACACACACAGACACTAACACACACTCACAGACACACAGAGACACTAATACAGACACTCACAGACACACAGAGACACTCATACACACACTCGCAGACACACAGAGGCACTAATACAGACACTAACAGACACACAGACACTAACACACACTCACAGACACACAGAGACACTAATACACACACTCACAGACACACAGAGACACTAATACACACACTAACGCGAATACACACTCACAGACACAAATACACACACTAACACTAATACACAGTCACAGACACACAGATACACTAATATACCAACTCACACACAGAGAGGAACGAGTACACAGCTCACAGACCGACAGAGACACGAATACACAAACACACACATTAATAGAGACACTAACACACATAGCCACTAATGCACTCACACAAACAGACACTAATGCACACATTCTCACACACACTCAGACACGCACAGACACTAATACACACTGACACACCCAGAGACACTAGTACACACACTCACTGACATATAGATACACTAATACAGACACGCACACACAGAGAGACACTAGTACACAGCTCACGGACAGACAGAGACACTAATACACAAACACACACACACTAATAGAGACACTCACACACATAGACACGAATACACTCACACACACAGCCTAATGCATACTTTCTCACACACACACCGACACACACAGATACACTAATATACACAGAAATACAGACACACACAGACTCTAATACACACACTCAAACGTCCCTCCACACACACACACCACCCTCCACACACACACTACCCCCTCCACACACACTAACCCCCTCAACCACAGACAGACTAAACCCCACAGACACTAACCCACCCCCACACACACTAACCCCTCCACACTCACTAACCCCCCCACACACTGGCCCCACCACTCACACACTGACCCCCTCCCACACACACACGAACCCCCCCCACACAGACTAACACCCCCACTGACACTAATACCCACACACACTGTTCCCCCTCCCACCCACACACACGAAACCCCCCACACACCCTGACACACACGCACACTAATCCCCCCACACACACACTACCCCCCACACACACTCCCCCACCCCACACACACTAATCCCCCCCCCACACGTACACTCCCCCACCACACACACATTAACCCTCCCCCACACACACTAGCCCCCACACATACTAACCCTCCCTCACACACACTAACCGCCCTCACACTCAACCCTCCTCCCCCAGACACACATTAACCCTCCCACCCACACACTAGCACCCCCACACACACACTAACCCTCCCATACACACACTAGCCCCCTATGGTGGTATGTATTAGGGGTATTGTGGTACCCTGTGATGCGAGATGCTATTGGTGGATAGACACTGGGTCCCGAGTGGATCAGCCGCCTACTGGCTCCACCCAGTAAGGCGGAGTATAAGAGCCCGGGTTCTCCCAGGAGCCGCATTCTGTCACTGTGCTGCTGGGGAAGAAGTCTGCGTAATAAAGCCATCATTCGACTCCTTCTCGTCTCGTCTCGTGAGTGATTGATTGTGCTGCACTCTGAGCCTGTATACAGTTAACCATTTACTGCTCAATAATCTCTGGGAGCAGGGAACAGGCAGTGTAGTCCGGAAGCCCCCAATTAAAAAGCTGTTTCAGTGACCTCTGTGCTGTATATAATTAACCATTTACTGCTCAATAATCCCTGGGAGCAGGGGACAGGCAGTGTGGCTCCTGGAGCCCCCAATTAAAAAGCTGTTTCAGAGACCTCTGTGCCTGTATATAATTAACCATTTACTGCTCAATAATCCCTGGGTGCAGAGGACAGGCAGTGTGGCCTCGGGGGCCCCCAATTATAAAGCTGTTTCAGAGACCTCTGTGCTGTATATAGTTAACCATTTACTTCTCAATAATCCCTGGGAGCAGAAGACAGGCAGTGTGGCCGCGGGAGTCCCCAATTAAAAAGTTGTTTCAGAGACCTCTGTGCTGTATACAGTTAACCATTTACTTCTCAATAATCCCTGGGAGCAGGGGACAGGCAGTGTGGTCCGGGAGCCCCCAATTAAAAGCTGTTTCAGAGACCTCTGTGCTGTATGTAGTTAACTATTTCCTGCTCAATAATCCCTGGGAGCAGGGAGCAGGCAGTGTGGCTCCGGGAGCCCTGTTGAAATCTTTAATTTGAAGGGATCTTAACTTGCTGAACTACGCCAAGTTGGGGGAAGCTTAGTTCATGAATCAAAGTCCTTGCACAATACGACAAGTTGTAAGATTTAATATTTCTGGACTACGCCAAGTTGTTGGATTCCTAGTATTATTCGACTGTGTAAAGTTGAAGGAATTTCTATCAATTCCACTATGCGGTTACCAGTAGCACTTTGCGAATACTGGGACTCAGCAGAAATTTCAGTTAAAACTTCTCAGGTGCCAATAAGAATTGTTTTATTTGTAGTCGCTTGATTACAATTTGAAAGTCATTTAAAAGGGAATTCGTAGACAATTCGAAGCTTTCAGAGAATTACAGACATTATCTTTTTGCTTCGGCAGACATCTCGAAAGTAACTTGAAGGTCAAAGTCTGGCAATGAAACATGAAGAGAGAGAGAGAGAGCTAAACTTCAGCTAAACTCAAACTCCAAGTACAAAACAGACGAACAGACTGACAGACTGACAGAATCAAAGACAGAGCCCCCGAAAGACAACTAAAAACAAACTAACAGAAAGACTATTAAGGACAAAACTAACACCCTGAAAAAGACAACTATTAAAGAACAGACTAAGAGAATTAAAGACAGACAATTAAGGACAGACAAACAAACTAACAGAACACAACACAACAACATAACACAACACAAAGACTAACAGAAAGACACGAAAACTGGCGGGCGGAAACTTTTCAGTGATACACTTTCATGTCTGTCTGAAGTCATCTAATCACACCCCAATATAATCCGAATTGGTTTGGGTGAGACTCAAACACATTTTATTTGATGGCAAGCCGTCCATCTTCAATGTGCAGCATCAGCTTTTAATTGTTTCATGTCTTCATGTTATGGAATGTGATATTCTGACCAACAAAAACTGGTCTTTTGCTGACTTAGCTGTTATCTGCATTGTGAACAATGGTGCCTTCACGTTGCTATGGTATTCAGTCCTTGTCCTTGACAATTAGCACAAGCAGTGTCAAATTGTCTTGCAACTGTGCTGTTTTAATGTCACACTGATTTTGAAAATATGCATTTGCCAGAAAAACGGACCTCAGTAAAAGTGAATTATGCTATATAAATGGGTATTTAAAATTGGGGCTTAATATTTATGCTTAAACAGCTATCTTTTACCTAAACGAGTTGTATTCGAAATACCTGGCTTCCACAAGCCCCCAATTAAAAAGCTGTTTCAGAGGCCTCTGTGCTGTATATAGTTAACCATTTATTGCTCAATAATCCTTGGGAGCAGGGGACAGGCAGTGTGGCCTCGGGAACCCCCAATTAAAAAGTTGTTTCAGAGACCTCTTTGCTGTATATTGTTAACCATTTACTTCTCAATAATCCCTGGGAGCACGGGACATGCAGTGTGGCCTCGGGAGCCCCCAATTAAAAAGTTGTTTCAGAGACCTCTGTGCTGGATATAGTTAACCATTTACTGCTCAATAATCCCTGGGAGCAGGGGACAGGCAGTGTGGCCTCTGGAGCCCCCAATTAAAAAGCAGTTTCAGAGAACTCTGTGCTGGATATAGTTAACCATTTACTGCTCAATAATCCCTGAGAGCAGGGGACAGGCAGTGTGGTCCGGGATCCCCCAATTAAAAAGCAGTTTCAGAGAACTCTGTGCTGGATATAGTTAACCATTTACTGCTCAATAATCCCTGAGAGCAGGGGACAGGCAGTGTGGTCCGGGATCCCCCAATTAAAAAGCTGTTTCAGAGACCTCTGTGCTGTATATAGTTAACCATTTACTGCTCAATAATCCCTGGGAGCAGGGACAGGCAGTGTGGCCTCGGGAGCCTCAATTAAAAAGCTGTTTCAGAGACCTCTGTGCTGGATATAGTTAACCATTTACTGCTCAATAATCCCTGGGAGCAGGGGACAGGCAGTGTGGCCTCGGGAGCCCTCAATTAAAAAGCTGTTTCAGAGACCTCTGTGCTGGATATAGTTAACCATTTACTTTTCCTCTCAATAATCCCTGTGGTGGTATGTATTAGGGGTAATACGGTACACCACGTGTCGACAGGCTATTGATGGAGGGATGCCAGGTCCTGATAGGATCTGCCACCTACTGGACTCCACCCAGAAATGCCGGTATAAGAACCCAGTTTTTTCCTCCATTTCCCTCAGCAGCTGCATTCTGTAACTACGCTGCTGGGGATAAAGTTCTGCTTAATAAAGCCTTCAATTGACATTACCTCAATCTGCCTCGCGTCAAATTGACGGTGCTATAATTTATTAAGCAGAACTTAAATTGAAGAAAACGACATGGGAATATGGAGCTCCGAATCACCCCGGAGTGCCTGCGCATCGCACACCAAGCAGCTAACTCGGCCTCTATCTTCAGACACTTGACGGCATGCTTTGAGAGCTACCTCCGAACGGCCATCGGCACACCGACTGATGAACAAAAGATGCAGGTCCTCTATTCCAGGGTGAGTTCTGACGTCTACTCACTTATCAAGGACGAGGACGATGAAGGATATCTACATCCGGCCCGCCAACCAGGTTTTTGCTCGCTACCAGCTCGCCACACGATGGCAATTTCCGGGGGAATCGCTGGACGAGTTTTATAACGCCCTGCAGATCCTGGGTCGAAACTGCAACTGCCCGGTGGTAACAGCGAGTGAACACACAGAGCTCCTGGTCCGCGATGCGTATGTGGCAGGTTTGGCCTCATCCCAGATCCGCCAGAGGCTTCTGGAGAAAGAATCTCTGGGACTTACAGAAGCTCGGGCCCTGGCGGCATCCCTCGATGTGGCCTCGCGTAACGCCCGCGCCTACACCCCCGACCGCACTACAGCCCCTTGGGCTCCGTGGACCCCCGTTGCAGTCGACTCTCCTACACCCCCTCCCCACCCCCGGAAACCTGCACGGCCAAAACACCAGACCAACCGGGGGGGCCCCGCTGCTATTTTTGCGGCCAGCCGAAACACCCTCGGCAGCGCTGCCCGGCCCGCGTGGCTACCTGCAAAAGCTGCGGGGAAAAAGGGCCACTACGCGACGGTGTGCAAGTCCAGCGGGATCGCCGCTATCTCCGGTGAAGAAGCGGGACCACAGACCCAGCCCCCCAGCGATCCACGTGTGACCAACGGACGCTGCCATTTTGAACCACGGACGCCACGAGGGAGAGATGGGCGCCGCCATTTTGTCCACCACCGACCGCGCTCGATCCGTGGACGCCGCCATCTTGGCTGAAGGACCCCGACACAGACGGCCACATACTGCCTGATTACGATGCTCAACTTCAACAACCATGTCTGGCTTCGACGACCCTTGACCAGTCGCGACCCCGGACGCTTCAGACTGCAACCACTACAGTCCTAGTGAATGGCTATGAGATGCCATGTCTATTCGACTCTGGGAGCACGGAGAGCTTAATTCATCTGGACATGGTAAGGCGCTGTTCCCTGGTAATTCGGCCAAGCACCCAGAAAATTTTCCTGGCGGCGGGATCCTACTCCGTTCAGATCACGGGGTTCTGCATCGCTAACCTAACGGTGCAGGGGAGGGAATTCCGAAATTACCGGTTGTATGTCCTCCCCCATCTCTGTGCGCCCACACTCCTAGGGTTGGACTTCCAATGCAACCTCCAGAGATTAACATTTAAATTTGGCGGCCCTATACCCCCACTGACTCTGTGGCCTCGTGACCCTCAAGGTTGAACCGCCTTCCTTGTTTGCAAACCTCACCCCGGATTGCAAACCCGTCGCCTCAAGGAGCAGACGGTACAGCGCCCAGGACCGAGCATTTATCCGGTCCGAGGTCCAGAGGCTGCTGAAGGAAGGCATCATCCAGGCTAGCAACAGTCCCTGGAGAGCCCAGGTGGTAGTTTTTAAGACCGGGGAGAAACAGAGGATGGTCATCGACTATAGTCAGACCATCAACAGGTACACTCAGCTAGATGTGTACCCTCTCCCCCGCATAGCCGACATGGTCAATCGGATTGCACAGTACAAGGTCTTTTCCACCGTGGACCTAAAGTCCGCCTACCACCAGCTCCCCATCCGTCCCGGTGACCGCAACTATACTGCCTTCGAAGCAGACGGGCGGTTATACCACTTTTTAAGGGTTCCATTCGGTGTCACCAACGGAGTCTCGGTCTTCCAACGAGAGATGGACCGAATGGTTGACCAGAACGGTTTACGGGCCACGTTCCCGTACCTCGACAACGTCACCATCTGCGGCCACGACCAGCAGGACCACGACGCCAATCTCCAAAAATTCCTCCAGACCGCTCACGCCCTGAACCTCACTTACAACAAAGAAAAATGCATGTTCTGCACCGATCGGCTAGCCATCCTGGGCTACGTAGTGCGTAATGGAGAGATAGGCCCCGACCCTGAATGCATGCGCCCCCTCATGGAGTTCCCTCTCCCCCACTGTGCCAAAGCCCTGAAACGTTGCCTGGGCTTCTTTTCTTATTACGCCCAGTGGGTCCCCCAGTACGCAGACAATGCCCGCCCACTAATCCAGTCCACTACTTTTCCCCTGACTACTGAGGCATACCAGGCCTTTAGCCGTATCAAAACGGATATCGCAAAGGCCACGATGCGCGCCATCGACGAGTCCCTCCCCTTCCAAGTCGAGAGCGACGCATCCGACGTAGCTCTGGCGGCCACCATCAACCAAGGAGGCAGACCCGTGGTCTTCTTCAGCCGAACCCTCCACGCTTCAGAAATCCGCCACTCCTCAGTGGAAAAGGAGGCACAAGCAATAGTGGAAGCTGTGCGACACTGGAGGTACTACCTGGCCGTTAGGAGATTCACTCTCCTCACTGACCAACGGTTGGTTGCCTTCATGTTCGATAATGCACAGCGGGGCAAGATCAAGAACGACAAGATCTTGCGATGGAGGATCGAACTGTCCACCTTCAATTATGAGATCTTGTATCGTCCCGGAAAGCTGAACGAGCCATCCGATACCCTATCTCGCGGCACATGTGCCAATGTACATGTGTACCATCTACAAGCCCTCCACGAGGACCTCTTGCCACCCGGGGGTCACTTGTTTCTACCACTTCCTTAAGGCCCGCAACCTCCCTTACTCCGTCGAGGACGTCCGAACAGTCACCAGGAACGGCCAGATCTGCGCTGAGTGCAAACCGCACTTTTTCAGCCCGGATAGAGCGCACCTGGTTAAGGCCTCTCGACCCTTTGAACGCCTCAGTTTGGATTTCAAAGGCCCCCTCCCCTCCACCGATCGCAACGCGTACTACCTGAACGTGATTGACGAATACTCCCGTTTCCCTTTCGCCATCCCCTGCCCCGACATGACAGCGTCCACAGTCATTAAAGCCCTTTTTACAGTTCGGTTTCCCCGACTATATCCATAGCGACAGGGGTCCTCCTTTATGAGTGACGAACTGCGTCAATTCCTGCTCAGCAGGGGCATAGCGTCGAGCAGGATGACCAGTTACAACTCCCGGGGGAACGGGCAAATAGAAATGGAGAATGGAACAGTCTGGAAGGCCGTCCTGCTGGCCCTCCGGTCTAGGAGCCTCCCAATTTACCGCTGGCAGGAAGTCCTAACGGATGCCCTTCACTCTATCCGGTCCCTGCTGTGCACCACCACGAATCAAACGCCTCACGAGCGCCTCCTCCTCTTTCCTAGGAAGTCCTCCTCTGGAACGCCACTTCCGACCTGGCTAGCAGCTCCGGGACCCATTCTGCTCCGGAAACATGTGCGGGCGCACAAGTCAGGTCCGTTGGTGGAACGGGTGCATCTCCTTCACGCCAACCCGCAATACGCCTATGTGCAGTGCCCCGATGGCCGACAGGACACGGTCTCCCTGCGAGATCTGGCGCCCGCCGGAGATACCCCCCCCCCCCCCCCCCCCCCAACGCCAATCACCAACTCCTCACTCCCGCCGGTTCATCCCGCAGCCACCCCCTTCCCGGGGGGTTAGGTTCTCCTCCCAGACCCGCCCAGGAGTAAAGACAAAGGGGACAGCGCTACGCTCCCAGAGTCGACGGGACTCGAGCCAGCGCCATCACCACCACGCCCGAGACCATCGGAAAGGACGACCAGGGCGCACATCCGGCTCATCGAATCACTTTAACTCTCAACATTTTCAGTTATTGTGTCTTGTTATAGTGATGACATCATGCCGACCCTGTTTGGCCCGTGGCCCAGTTGAAGGGATAATTTTGTGTTTTGTTCAAAGTTACGGCACAGAACCAACTCTGTAAACCCCTATCACCATGCGAACCACCATCCCGCCGGTTGTTTTTTCAACAAGGGGTGAATGTGGTGGTATGTATTAGGGGTAATACGGTACACCACGTGCCGACAGGCTATTGGTGGAGGGATGCCAGGTCCTGACAGGATCTGCCAACTACTGGACTCCACAAAGAAATGCCGATAGAAGAACCCAGTTTGCCCTCCATTTCCCTCAGCAGCTGCAATCTGTAATTACGCTGCTGGGGATAAAGTTCTGCTTAAAAAAGCCTTCAACTGACATTACCTCAATCTGCCTCGCGTCATATTGACGGTGCTACACAGAGCACACACTGGCACACAGAGATGGGAATGTTGACCAGGAGCTGAAGGGGTTATACAGAGCACACCCTGGCTACACAGAGATGGGAATGTTGACCAGGAGCTGCAGGGGTTATACAGAGCACACCCTGGCCACACAGAGATGGGAATGTTGACTAGGAGCTGCAGGGGTTATACAGAGCACACCCTGGCCTCAGGCAGAGATAGTAATGTTTACCAGGAGCTGCAGGGGTTATACAGAGCGCATCCTGGGCACACACAGAGATCGGAATGTTTACCAGGAGCTGCTGGAGTTAGACACAGCACAATCTGGTCACACAGAGTTGGCAATGTTGACCAGGAGCTGCAGGGGTTATACAGAGCACACCCTGTCCACACAGAGATAGGAATGTTTACCAGGAGCTGCTGGAGTTATACAAGGCACACCCTGGCCACACAGAGTAGGGAATATTGACCAGGAGCTGGGGTTATACAGATCACACCATGGCCACACAGAGATGGGAATATTGACTAGGAGCTGCAGGGGTAATACGGAGCACACCCTGGCCACACAGAGATGGGAATGCTGACAAGGAGCTGCATGGGTTATACAGAGCGCACCCTGTCCACACAGAGATGTGAATGTTGACCAGAAGCTGCAGGGGTTATACAGAGCACACCCTGGCCACACAGAGATTGGAATGGTTGTCAGGAGCTGCTGGAGTTATACAGAGCACATCCTGGGCACACAGAGATGGGAATGTTTACCAGGAGCTGCTGGAGTTATACAGAACACAATCTGGCCACACAGAGTTGGGAATGTTGACCAGGAGCTGCAGGGGTTATACAGTGCACACACTGGCCACACAGAGATGGGAATGTTGACCAGGAGCTGCAGGGGTTATACAGAGCACACCCTGGCCACACACAGATGGGAATCTTGACCAGGAGCTGCAGGGGTTATACAGAGCAAACCCTGGCCACGCATAGATGAGAATCTTGACCAGGAGCTGCAGGGGTTATACAGGGCACACCCTGACCACACAGATATGGGAATGTTGACCAGGAGCAAGGGTTATACAGAGCACACCCTGGCCACACAGAGATGGGAATGTTGACCAGGAGATGCAGGGGTTATACAGAGCACACCCTGGCCTCACAGATATGGGAATCTTGACCAGGAGTTGCAGGGGTTATACAGAGCACACCCTGGCCACACAGAGTTGGGAATGTTGACCAGGAGCTGCAGGGGTTATACAGAGCACACACTGGCCACACAGATATGGGAATATTGACCAGGAGTTGCAGGGGTTATACAGAGCACACCCTGGCCACACAGATATGGGAATCTTGACCAGGAGTTGCAGGGGTTATACAGAGCACACCCTGGCCTCACAGATATGGGAATCTTGACCAGGAGATGCAGGGGTTATACAGAGCACACCCTGGCCACACAGTGTTGGGAATGTTGACCAGGAGCTGAGGTTATACAGAGAACACCCTGGCCACACAGAGATGGGAATGTTGACCAGGAGCTGCACGGATTATGCAGAGCACACCCTGGCCACACAGAGATGCGAATGTTGACCAGGAGCAGCAGGTGTTATACAGAGCACACCCTGGCCTCACACAGAGATAGGAATGTTTACCAGGATCTGCAGTGGTTATACAGAGCACACACTGGCCAAACAGAGATGGGAATGTTGACCAGGAGCTGCTGGGGTTATACAGAGCACACCCTGGCCGCACAGAGATTCGAATGATGACCAAGAGCTGCAGGTGTTATACAGAGCACATCCTGGCCAAACAGAGATAGGAATGTTGACCTGGAGCTGCTGGGGGTATACAGAGCACACCCTGGCCACACAGTGATGGGAATGTTGACCAGGAGCTGCTGCAGTATTACAGAGACCACCCTGGCCACACAGAGGTGGGACTGTTGACCAGGACCTGCTGGGGTTAGACAGAGCACACCCTGGCCACACAGAGATGGGAATGTTGACCAGTAACTGCTGCGGTTCTACAGAGCACACCCTGGCCACACAGAGATGGGAAAGTTGACCAGGAGCTGCTGGAGTTATACAGAGCACACCCCGGCCACACACACAGATGGGAATGTTGACCAGGAGCTGCAAGGGATATACAGAGCACACACTGGCCACACACAGAGATGGGAATGTTGACCAGGATCTGCAGGGTTTATACAGTTCACACCCTGGCCACACACAGAGATGGGAATGTTGACCAGGAGCAGGGGTTTTACTGTGCACACACTGGCCACACACAGAGATGGGACTGTTGACCAGGAGCAGGGGTTATACAGAGAACACCCTGGCCACACAAATATGGGAATGTTGATCAGGAGCTGCAGGGGTTATACAGAGCACACACTGGCCACACAGATATGGGAATGTTTCCCAGGAGCTGCAGGGATTATACGGTGCGCTATCTGGCCACACAGAGATGGAATTGTTGACCAGGAGCTGCTGGATTTATACAGAGCACACCCTGACCCCACAGAGATGGGAATGCGGACGAGGAGCTGCTGGGGTTTTACAGAGCAAACCCTGGCCACGCATAGATGAGAATATTGACCAGGAGCTGCAGGCGTTATACAGAGCACACCCTGACCACATAGAGATGGGAATGTTGACCAGGAGCAGGGGTTATACAGAGCACACCTTGGCCACACAGAGATGGGAATGTTGACCAGGAGATGCACGGGTTATACAGAGCACACCCTGGCCTCACATATATGGGAATGTTGACCAGGAGTTGCAGGGGTTATACAGAGCACACCCTGGCCACACAGAGATGGGATTGTTGACCAGGAGTTGCTGGAGTTATAGAGAGCACACCCTGGCCTCACACAGAGATGGGAATGTTGACCAGGAGCTGCAAGGGTTATACAGTGCACACCCTGGCCACACACAGAGGTGGGTCTGTTGACCAGGACCTGCTGGAGTTATATAGAGCACACCCTGGCCACACAGAGATGGGAATGTTGACCAGGAGCTGCTGGGGTAATACAGAGCACACCCTGGCCACACAGAGATGGGACTGTTGACGAGGAGCTGCTGGAGTTATACAGAGCACACCCCGGCCACACACAGAGATGGGAATGTTGACCAGGAGTTGCAGGGGTTATACAGAGCACACCCTGGCCACACAGAGATGTGAATGTTGACCAGGAGCTGCAGGGGTGATACAGTGCGCACTCTGGCCACACAGAGATGGGAATGTTGACCAGGAGATGGAGGGGTTATACAGAGCACACCCTGGCCACACAGAGGTAGGACTGTTTACCAGGATCTGCAGGGGTGATACAGAGCACACGCTGGCGACACAGAGTTGGGAATGTTGACCAGGAGCTGAGGTTATACAGAGAACACCCTGGCCACACAAAGATGGGAAAGTTGATCAGGAACTGCAGGGGTTATACAGAGCACACACTGGCCACACAGATATGGGAATGTTGACCAGGAGCTGCAGGGGTTATACGGAGCAGACGCTTTCCACACAGAGATGGGAATGTTGACCAGGAGCTGCAGGCGTTATACAGAGCACAATCTGGCCACAAAGAGTTGGGAATGTTGACCAGGAGCTGGGATTATACGGAGCACACCCTGGCCACACAGAGATTGGAATGTTTCCCAGGAGCTGCAGGAGTTATACAATGCGCTACCTGGCCACACAAAGATGGAAATGTTGACCAGGAGCTGCTGGATTTATACAGAGCACACCCTGACCCCACAGAGATGGGAATGCTGACGAGGAGCTGCTGGGGTTTTACAGAGCAAACCCTGGCCACGCATAGATGAGAATCTTGACCAGGAGCTGCAGGGGTTATACAGAGCACACCCTGACCACACAGAGATGGGAATGTTGACCAGGAGCAGGGGTTAGACAGAGCACACCTTGGCCACATAGAGATGTGAATGTTGACCAGGAGCTGCAGGGGTTATACAGTGCGCACTCTGGCCACACAGAGATGGGAATGTTGACCAGGAGATGGAGGGGTTATACAGAGCACACCCTGGCCACACAGAGGTAGGACTGTTTACCAGGATCTGTAGGGGTGATACAGAGCACACGATGGCGACACAGAGTTGGGAATGTTGACCAGGAGCTGAGGTTATACAGAGAACACCCTGGCCACACAAAGATGGGAATGTTGATCAGGAACTGCAGGGGTTATACAGAGCACACACTGGCCACACAGATATGGGAATGTTGACCAGGAGCTGCAGGGGTTATACGGAGCAGACGCTTTCCACACAGAGATGGGAATGTTGACCAGGAGCTGCAGGCGTTATACAGAGCACAATCTGGCCACACAGAGTTGGGAATGTTGACCAGGAGCTGGGATTATACGGAGCACACCCTGGCCACACAGAGATTGGAATGTTTCCCAGGAGCTGCAGGAGTTATACAATGCGCTACCTGGCCACACAAAGATGGAAATGTTGACCAGGAGCTGCTGGATTTATACAGAGCACACCCTGACCCCACAGAGATGGGAATGCTGACGAGGAGCTGCTGGGGTTTTACAGAGCAAACCCTGGCCACGCATAGATGAGAATCTTGACCAGGAGCTGCAGGGGTTATACAGAGCACACCCTGACCACACAGAGATGGGAATGTTGACCAGGAGCAGGGGTTAGACAGAGCACACCTTGGCCACACAGAGATGGGAATGTTGACCAGGAGATGCAGGGGTTATACAGAGCACACCCTGGCATCACAGATATGGGAATGTTGACCAGGAGTTGCAGGGGTTAGACAGAGCACACCCTGGCCACACAGAGATGGGAATGTTGACCAGGAGCTGCAGGGGTTATACAGTGCGCACTCTGGCCACACAGAGATGGGAATGTTGACCAGGAGCAGGGGTTATACTGTGCACACCCTGGCCACACACGGAGATGGGACTGTTGACCAGGAGCAGGGGTTATACAGAGCACACCCTGGCCAGACAGAGATGGTATTGTTGACCAGGAGCTGCTGGAGTTATAGAGAGCACACCCTGGCCTCACACAGAGATGGGAATGTTGACCAGGAGCTGCAAGGGTTATACAGTGCACACCCTGGCCACACACAGAGGTGGGCCTGTTGACCAGGCCCTGCTGTGGTTATACAGAGCACACCCTGGCCACACAGAGATGGGAATGTTGACCAAGAGCTGCTGGGGTTAAACAGAGAACACCCTGGCCACACAGAGATGGGATTGTTGACCAGGAGCTGCTGGAGTTATACAGAGCACACCCCGGCCACACACAGAGATGGGAATGTTGACCAGGAGTTGCAGGGGTTATACAGAGCACACCCTGGCCACACAGAGATGGGAATGTTGACCTGGAGCTGCAGGGGTTAGACAGTGCGCACTCTGGCCACACAGAGATTGGAATGTTGACCAGGAGATGGAGGGGTTATACAGAGCACACCCTGGCCACACAGACGTAGGACTGTTTACCAGGATCTGCAGGGGTGATACAGAGCACACGCTGGCGACACAGAGTTGGGAATGTTGACCAGGAGCTGAGGTTATACAGAGAACACCCTGGCCACACAGAGATGGGAATGTTGATCAGGAACTGCAGGGGTTATACAGAGCACACACTGGGCACACAGATATGGGAATGTTGACCAGGAGCAGCAGGGGTTATACAGAGCACACCCTGGTCTCACACAGAGATAGGAATGTTTACCAGGATCTGCAGGGGTTACACAGAGCACACCCTGGCCAAACAGAGATGGGAATGTTGACCAGGAGCTGCTGGGGTTATACAGATCAGACCCTGGCCGTACAGATATGGGAATGTTGACCAGGAGCTGCAGGGGTTATACAGAGCACACCCTGGCCAAACAGAGATAGGAATGTTGACCAGGAGCTGCTGGGGGTATACAGAGCACACCCTGGCCACACAGTGATAGGAATGTTGTCCAGGAGCTGCTGCAGTATTACAGAGACCACCCTGGCCACACAGAGATGGGAATGTTGACCAGGAGCTGCAGGGGTTATACAGTGCGCATCCTGTCAACACAGAGATAGGAATGTTTACCTGGAGCTGCTGGGGTTATACAGAGTACACCCTGGCCACACAGAGATGGGAATGTTGACCAGTAGCTGCTGGGTTTTTATAGCGCACACCCTGGCCACACAGATATGGGATTGTTCACCAGGAGCTGCTGGAGTTATAGAGAGCACACCCTGGCCTCACACAGAGATGGGAATGTTGACCAGGAGCTGCAGGGGTTATACAGTGCACACCCTGGCCACACACAGAGCTGGGACTGTTGTCCAGGACCAGCTGGGGTTATACAGAGCACACCCTGGCCACACAGAGATGGGAATGTTGACCAGTAACTGCTGCGGATCGACAGAGCACACCCTGGCCACACAGAGATGGGAATGTTGACCAGGAGCTGCTGGGGTTATACAGAGCGCACCCTTGCCACACAGAGATGGGATTGTTGACCAGGAGCTGCTGGAGTTATGCAGAGCACACCCTGGCGGCACAGAGATGGGAATGTTGACCAGGAGCTGCAAGGGTTATACAGAGCACACTCTGGCCACACACAGAGATGGGAATGTTGACCAGGAGCTGCAGGGTTTATACAGTTCACACCCTGGCCACACACAGAGATGGGAATGTTGACCAGGAACAGGGGTTAAACAGTGCACACCCTGGCCACACACAGAGATGGGAATGTTGACCCGGAGCAGGGGTTATACAGAGAACACCCTGGCCACACAGATATGGGAATGTTGACCAGGAGCTGCAGGGGTTATATGGAGCAGACGCTTTCCACACAGAGATGGAAATGTTGACCAGGAGCTGCAGGGATTATACAGAGCACACCCTGGCCACACAGAGGTAGGACTGTTTTCCAGGATCTGCAGGGGTGATACAGAGCACTCGCTGGCGACACAGAGTTGGGAATGTTGACCAGGACCTGAGGTTATACAGAAAACACCCTGGCCACATAGAGAGGGGAATGTTTACCAGGATCTGCAGGGGTTATACAGAGCACACCCTGGCTAAACAGAGATGGGAATGTTGACCAGGAGCTGCTGCGGGTATACAGAGCACACCCCGGCCGCACAGAGATTGGAATGTTGACCAGGAGCTGCAGGGGTTATACAGAGCACACCCTGGCCTCACACAGAGATGGGAATGTTGACCAGGAGCTGCACGGGTTATACAGTGACAACCCTGGCCACACACAGAGATGGGAATGTTGACCAGGAGCAGGGGTTATACAGAGAACACCCTGGCCACACAGATATGGGAATGTTGACCAGGAGCTGCAGGGGTTATACAGAGCACACACTGGCCATTCAGATATGGGAATGTTGACCAGGAGCTGCAGGGGTTATACGGAGTAGAGACTTTCCACACAGAGATGGGAATGTTGACCAGGAGCTGCAGGGGTTATACAGAGCACAATCTGGCCACACAGAGTTGGGAATGTTGACCAGGAGCTGGGATTATACGGAGCACACCCTGGCCACACAGAGATTGGAATGTTTCCCAGGATCTGCACGGGTTATACAGAGCACCCCCTGGCCACCCAGAGATGGGAATGTTGACCAGGAGCTGCAGGGGTTATACAGTGCGCTACCTGGCCACACAGAGAAGTAATTGTTGACCAGGAGCTGCTGGATTTATACAGAGCACACCCTGACCCCACAGAGATGGGAATGCTGACGAGGAGCTGCTGGGGTTTTGCAGAGCAAACCCTGGCCACGCATAGATGAGAATCTTGAACAGGAGCTGCAGGGGTTATACAGAGCACACCCTGACCACACAGAGATGGGAATGTTGACCAGGAGCAGGGGTTATACAGAGCACACCTTGGCCACACAGAGATGGGAATGTTGACCAGGAGTTGCAGGGGTTATACAGAGCCCACCCTGGCCACACAGAGATGGGAATGTTGACCAGGAGATGGAGAGGGTTATACAGAGCACACCCTGGCAACACAGAGGTAGGACTGTTTACCAGGATCTGCAGGGGTGATACAGAGCACACGCTGGCGACACAGAGTTGGGACTGTTGACCAGGAGCTGAGGTTATACAGAGAACACCCTGGCCACACAGAGATGGGAATGTTGATCAGGAGCTGCAGGGGTTATACAAAGCACACCCTGGCTACACAGAGATGGGACTGTTGACCAGGAGCAGCAGAGGTTATACAGAGCACACCCTGGCCACACAGAGATGGGAATGTTGACCAGGAGCTGCAGGGGTTATACAGTGCGCATCCTGTCAACACAGAGATAGGAATGTTTACCTGGAGCTGCTGGGGTTATACAGAGTACACCCTGGCCACACAGAGATGGGAATGTTGACCAGTAGCTGCTGGGTTTTTACAAAGCACAACCTGGCCACACAGAGATGGGATTGTTGACCAGGAGCTGCTGGAGTTATAAAGAGCACACCCTGGCCTCACACAGAGATGGGAATGTTGACCAGGAGCTGCAGGGGTTATACAGTGCACACCCTGGCCACACACAGAGGTGGGACGGTTGAACAGGAGCTGCTGGGGTTATACAGAGCAAATCCTGGCCACACAGAGATGGGAATGTTGACCAGTAACTGCTGCGGATCGACAGAGCACACTCTGGCCACACAGAGATGGGAATGTTGACCAGGAGCTGCTGGGGTTATACAGAGCACACCCTTGCCACACAGAGAAGGGATTGTTGACCAGGAGCTGCTGGAGTTATACAGAGCACACCCCGGCCACACACAGAGATGGGAATGTTGACCAGGAGATGCAAGGGTTATACAGAGCAAACTCTGGCCACACACAGAGATGGGAATGTTGACCAGGAGTTGCAGAGTTTATACAGTTCACACCCTGGCCACACACAGAGACGAGAATGTTGACCAGGAGCAGGGGTTATACAGTGCACACCCTGGCCACACATAGATATGGGAATGTTGACCAGGAGCTGCAGGGGTTATACAGCGCACAAGCTGGCCACACAGTGTTGGGAATGTTGACCAGGAGCTGGGATTATACGGAGCACACCCTGGCCACACAGAGATTGGAATGTTTCCCAGGAGCTGCAGGGGTTATGCAGATCACACCCTGGCCACACAGAGATGGGAATGTTGACCAGGAGCTGCAGGGGTTATACAGTGCGCTACCTGGCCACACTGATGGAATTGTTGACCAGGAGCTGCTGGATTTATACAGAGCACACCCTGACCCCACAGAGATGGGAATGTTGACGAGGAGCTGCTGGGGTTTTACAGAGCAAACCCTGGCCACGCATAGATGAGAATCTTGACCAGGAGCTGCAGGGGTTATGCAGATCACACCCTGGCCACACAGAGATGGGAATGTTGACCAGGAGCTGCAGGGGTTATACAGTGCGCTACCTGGCCACACTGATGGAATTGTTGACCAGGAGCTGCTGGATTTATACAGAGCACACCCTGGCCAAACAGAGATAGGAATGTTGACCAGGAGCTGCTGGGGGTATACAGAGCACACCCTGGCCACACAGTGATAGGAATGTTGTCCAGGAGCTGCTGCAGTATTACAGAGACCACCCTGGCCACACAGAGATGGGAATGTTGACCAGGAGCTGCAGGGGTTATACAGTGCGCATCCTGTCAACACAGAGATAGGAATGTTTACCTGGAGCTGCTGGGGTTATACAGAGTACACCCTGGCCACACAGAGATGGGAATGTTGACCAGTAGCTGCTGGGTTTTTATAGCGCACACCCTGGCCACACAGATATGGGATTGTTCACCAGGAGCTGCTGGAGTTATAGAGAGCACACCCTGGCCTCACACAGAGATGGGAATGTTGACCAGGAGCTGCAGGGGTTATACAGTGCACACCCTGGCCACACACAGAGCTGGGACTGTTGTCCAGGACCAGCTGGGGTTATACAGAGCACACCCTGGCCACACAGAGATGGGAATGTTGACCAGGAGCTGCAGGGGTTATACAGTGCGCTACCTGGCCACACTGATGGAATTGTTGACCAGGAGCTGCTGGATTTATACAGAGCACACCCTGACCCCACAGAGATGGGAATGTTGACGAGGAGCTGCTGGGGTTTTACAGAGCAAACCCTGGCCACGCATAGATGAGAATGTTGACCAGGAGCTGCAGGGGTTATACAGAGCACACCCTGACCACACAGAGATGGGAATGTTGACCAGGAGCAGGGGTTATACAGAGCACACCCTGGCCACACAGAGATGGGAATGTTGACCAGGAGATGCAGCGATAATACAGAGCACTACCTGGCCTCACAAATATGGGAATGTTGACCAGGAGTTGCAGGGGTTATACAGAGCACACCCTGGCCACACAGAGATGGGAATGTTGACCAGGAGATGCAGGGGTTATGCAGAGCACACCCTGGCCACAGAGAGATGGGATTGTTGACGAGGAGCAGCAGGGGTTATACAGAGCACACCCTGGCCTCACACAGAGATAAGAATGTTTACCAGGATCTGCAGGGGTTATACAGAGCACACCCTGGCGACACAGAGATGGGAATGTTGACCAGAAGCAGGGGTTATACTGAGAACACCCTGGCCACACAGAGATGGGATTGTGGACCAGGAGCTGCAGCGGTTATACGGAGCAGACCCTGGCCACACAGAGATGGGAATGTTCACCAGGAGCTGCAGGGGTTATACAGAGCACACCCTGGCCACACAGTGATGGGAATGTTGACCAGGAGCTGCAGGGTTTATACAGAGCACACCCTGGCCACACAGAGTTGGGAATGTTGACCAAGAGCTAGTGATATACTCAGCACACCCTGGCCACACACAGATAGGGATGTTGACCAGTAGCTGCTGGGGTTATACAGAGCACACCCTGGCCGCACAGAGATGGGAATGTTGACGAAGAGCTGGTGGGATTTTACAGAGCACACCCTGGCCACACAGAGATGGGAATGTTGAGCAGGAGAAGGGGTTATACAGAGCACACCCTGGCCACACAGAGATGGGAATGTTGCCCTGGAGTTGCAGGGGTTATACAGAGCTCACCCTGGCCACACAGAGATGGGAATGTTTACCAGGAGCTGCAGGGGTTATACAGAGCACACTCTGGCCATACAGAGATGGGAATGTTGACCAATAGCTGCTGGGGTTATACAGAGCACACCCTGGCCACACAGAGATGGGATTGTTGACCAGGATCTGCTGGAGTTATACAGAGCACACCCTTGCCACACACAGAGATGGGAATGATGACCGGGAGCTGCAGAGGTTATACAGAGCACACCCTGGCCACACAGAGATGGGAATGTTGACCAGTAACTGCTGCGGATCTACAGAGCACACCCTGGCCGCACAGAGATGGGAATGTTGACCAGGAGCTGCTGGGGTTATACAGAGCACACCCTGGCCACACAGAGATGGGATTGTTGACCAGGAGCTGCTGCAGATATACAGAGCACACCCCGGCCACACACAGCGATGGGAATGTTGACCACGAGCTGCAAGGGTTATACAGAGCACACTGTGGCCACACATAGAGATGGGAATGTTGACCAGGAGCTGCAGGGTTTATACAGTTCACACCCTGGCCACACACAGAGATGGGAATGTTGACCAGGAGCAGGGGTTATACAGTGCACACCCTGGCCACACACAGAGATGGGAATGTTGACCAGGAGCAGGGGTTATACAGAGAACACCCTGGCCGCACAGATATGGGAATGTTGACCAGGAGATGCAGGGGTTACACTGGACACACCGTGCCACACCAAGATGGTAATGTTGACCAGGAGCTGCAGGGGTTATACAATGCGCTCCCTGGTCACACAAATGGGAATGTTGACCAGGAGCAGGGGTTATACATAGCACACCCTGGCCACACAGAGATGGGAATGTTGACCAAGAGCTGCAGGGGTTATACGGAGCACACACTGGCACACAGAGATGAAAATGTTGTCCAGGAGCTGCAGGGTTACACAGAGCACACCCTGGCCACACAGAGATGTGAATGTTGACTAGGAGCTGCAGGGGTTATGCAGAGCACATCCTGGCCACACAGAGATGGGAACATTGACCAGGAGCTGCAGTGGTTATACAGAGCACACCCTGGCCACACACAGAGATGGGAATGTTGACCAGTAGCTGCAGGGGTTATGCACAGCACAACCTGGGCACAAGAGATGGGAATGTTGACTAGTAGCTGTAGGGGTTATACAGAGCACACCCTAGCCACACAGAGATGGGAACATTGACCAGGAGCTGCAGTGGTTATACAGAGCACACCCTGGCCACACACAGAGATGTGAATGTTGACCAGTAGCTGCAGGGGTTATGCACAGCACAACCTGGGCACAAGAGATGGGAATGTTGACTAGTAGCTGTAGGGGTTATACTGAGCACACCCTGGCCACAAGAGATGGAAATGTTGACCATGAGCTTCAGGAAGGTGTTATACACAGCACACCCTGGCCACACAGAGATGGGAATGTTGACCAGGAGCTGCATGGGTTATACGGAGCACACCCTTTCCACACAGAGATGGGCATGTTGACCAGGAGTTGCAGGGTTATACTGAGCACACCCTGGCCACACAGAGATGGGAATGTTGACCAGGAGCTGCAGGATCTATACAGAGCACACCCTGGCGACACAGAGATGGGAATGTTGACCAGGAGCTGCAGGAGTAATCCAGAGCACACCGTGGCCACAAGAGATGGGAATGTTTACCAGGAGCTGCAGGGGTTCCTCCGAGCACATACTGTCCACACAGAGATGGGAATGTTGCCCAGGAGCTGGAGGGGTTATGCAGAGCACACCCTGGCCACACAGATATGGGAAAGGTGACCAGGAGCTGAAGGGGTTATACAGAGCACACCCTGGCCACACAGAGATGGGAATGTTGACCAGGAGCAGAAGTTATACAGAGCACACCCTGGCCACACAGAGATGGGAATGTTGACCAGGAGCTGCAGGGGTTATACGGAGCACACCCTCTCCACACAGAGATTGGCATGTTGGCCAGGAGTTGCAGGGTTATACTGAGCACACCCTGGCCACACAGAGATGGGAATGTTGTCCAGGAGCTGCAGGAGCTATACAGAGCATACCCTGGCGGCACAGAGATGGGAATGTTGACCAGGAGCTGCAGGAGTTATACAGAGCACACCATGGCCACACAGTGATGAAAATGTTGACCAGGAGCTGCTGGGGTTATACGGAGCACACCCTTACCACACAGAGATGGGAATGTCCAACAGGAACAGGGGTTATACAGAGCACACCCTGGTCACACAGAGAAGGGAATGTTGACCCGGAGCTGCAGGACGTTATGCAGAGCACACACTGCCACACAGAGATGGGAATGTTGACCAGGAGCTGCTGGGGTTATACAAAGCACACCCTGGTCACACAGAGAAGGGAATGTTGACCTGGAGCTGCAGGGGTTATACAGAGCACTCCCTGGCCACACAGAGATGGGAATGTGGACCAGGAGCAGGGGTTATACAGAGCACACCCTGGTCACACAGAGAAGGGAATGTTGACCAGGAGCTGCAGGGGTATACAGAGCACTCCCTGGCCACACAGATGGGAATGTTGACCAGGAGCTGCAGGGGTTATACAATGCGCACCCTGGCCACACAAATGGGAATGTTGACCAGGAGCAGGGGTTATACATAGCACACCCTGGCCACACAGATATGGGAAAGGTGACCAGGAGCTGCTGTGGTTATACAGAGCACACCCTGGCCACACAGAGATGTGAATGTTGACCAGGAGCTGCAGGGGTTATGCAGAGCACATCCTGGCCACACAGAGATGGGAACATTGACCAGGAGCTGCAGTGGTTATACAGAGCACACCCTGGCCACACACAGAGATGGGAATGTTGACCAGGAGCTGCAGGGGTTATGCAAGGCACAACCTGGCCACAAGAGATGGGATTGTTGACCAGTAGCTGTAGGGGTTTATACAGAGCACACCCTGGCCACAAGAGATGGGAACGTTTACCAGGTGCTGCAGGGGTTCCTCCGAGCACACCCTGGCCACACTGTGATGGGAATGTTGCCCAGGAGCTGGAGGGGTTATGCAGAGCACACCCTTGCCACACAGAGATGGGAAAGGTGACCAGGAGCTGCAGGGGTTATACAGAGCACACCCTGGCCACACAGAGATGGAAATGTTGACCAGGAGCTGCAGGGTTATACTGAGCACACCCTGGCATACAGAGATGGAAATGTTGTCCAGGAGCTGCAGGGTTACACAGAGCAAAACCTGGCCACACACAGATGGGAAAATTGACCAGGAGCTGCTGTGGTTATACAGAGCACACACTGGCCACACAGAGATGTGAATGTTGACCAGGAGCTGCAGGGGATATGCAGAGCGCATCCTGGCCACACAGAGATGGGAACATTGACCAGGATCTGCAGTGGTTATACAGAGCACACCCTGGCCACACACAGAGATGGGAATGTTGACCAGGAGCTGCAGGGGTTATGCAAAGCACAACCTGGCCACAAGAGATGGGATTGTTGACCAGTAGCTGTAGGGGTTATACAGAGCACATCCTGGCCACAAGAGATGGGAATGTTTACCAGGAGCTGCAGGGGTTCCTCCGAGCACACCCTGTCCACACTGAGATGGGAATGTTGCCCAGGAGCTGGAGGGGTTATGCAGAGCACAACCTGGCCACACAGAGATGGGAAAGGTGACCAGGAGCTGCAGGGGTTATACAGAGCACACCCTGGCCACACAGAGATGGGAATGTTGATCAGGAGCTGCATGGGTTATACGGAGCACACCCTTTCCACACAGAGGTGGGCATGTCGACGAGGAGTTGCAGGGTTATACTGAGCACACCCTGGCCACACAGAGATGGGGATGTTGACCAGGAGCTGCAGGAGCTATACAGAGCACACCCTGGCGACACAGAGATGGGAATGTTGACCAGGAGCTGCAGGAGTAATCCAGAGCACACCCTGGCCACAAGAGATGGGAATGATTACCAGGAGCTGCAGGGGTTCCTCCGAGAACATACTGACCACACAGAGATGGGAATGTTGCCCAGGAGCTGGAGGGGTTATGCAGAGCACACCCTGGCCACACAGATATGGGAAAGGTTACCAGGAGCTTCAGGGGTTATACAGAGCACACCCTGGCCACACAGAGATGGGAATGTTGACCAGGAGCTGCCGGGGTTATACGGAGCACACCCTTTCAACACAGAGATGGGCATGTTGACCAGGAGTTGCAGGGTTATACTGAGCACACCCTGGCCACACAGAGATGGGAATGTTGACCAGGAGCTGCAGGAGCTATACAGAGCACAACCTGGCGGCACAGAGATGGGAATGTTGACCAGGAGCTGCAGGAGTTTTACAGAACACACCATGGCCAGACAGTGATGAAAATGTTGACCAGGAGATGCTGGGGTTATACGGAGCACACCCTTACCACACAGAGATGGGAATGTCCAACGGGAACAGGGGTTATACAGAGCACACCCTGGTCACACAGAGAAGGGAATGTTGACCAGGAGCTGCAGGGGTTATACAGAGCACACACTGGGCACACAGAGATGGGAATGTTGACCAGGAGCTGCTGGAGTTATACAAAGCACACCCTGGTCACACAGAGAAGGGAATGTTGACCTGGAGATGCTGGGGTTATACAGAGCACTCCCTGGGCACACAGAGATGGGACTGTTGACCTGGAGCTGCAGGGGTTATACAGAGCACTCCCTGGCCACACAGAGATGGGAATGTGGACCAGGAGCAGGGGTTATACAGAGCACACCCTGGTCACACAGTGAAGGGAATGTTGACCAGGAGCTGCAGGGGTATATGTAGCACTCCCTGGCCACACAGAGATGGAAATGTTGACCAGGAGCTGCAGGGGTTATACAATGCGTACCCTGTCCACACAAATGGGAATGTTGACCAGGAGCAGGGGTTATACATAGTACCCCCTGGCCACACTGAGATGGGTATGTTGACCAGGAGCTGCAGGGGTTATACGTAGCACACCCTGGCCACACAGTGATGGGAATGTTGACCAGGTTATGCAGGGGTTATTCAGAGCACACCCTAGCCACACAGAGATGGAAATGTTGACCAGGAGCTGCAGGGTTATACTGAGCACACCGTGGCACACAGAGATGGAAATGTTGTCCAGGAGCTGCAGGGTTACACAGAGCAAACCCTGGCCACACACAGATGGGAAAATTGACCAGGAGTTGCTGTGGTTATACAGAGCACACCCTGGCCACACAGAGATGTGAATGTTGACCAGGAGCTGCAGTGGTTATGCAGAGCACATCCTGACCACACAGAGATGGGAAAATTGACCAGGAGCTGCAGTGGTTATACAGAGCACACCCTGGCCACACACAGAGATGGGAATGTTGACCAGGAGCTGCAGGGGTTATGCAAAGCACAACATGGCCACAAGAGATGGGAATGTTGACCAGTAGCTGTCGGGGTTATACAAAGCACACCCTGGCCACAAGAGATGGGAATGTTTACCAGGAGCTGCAGGGGCTCCTCCGAGCACACCCTGGCCACACTGAGATGGGAATGTTGCCCAGGAGCTGGAGGAGTTATGCAGAGCACACCCTGGCCACACAGAGATGGGAAAGGTGACCAGGAGCTGCAGGGGTTATACAGAGCACACCCTGGCCACACAGAGATGGGAATGTTGACCAGGAGCTGCAGGGGTTATACGGAGCACACCTTTTCCACACAGAGATGGGCATGTTGACCAGGAGTTGCAGGGTTATACTGAGCAGACCCTGGCCACACAGCGATGGGAATGTTGACTAGGAGCTGCAGGAGCTCTACAGAGCACACCCTGGCGACACAGAGGTGGGAATGTTGACCAGGAGCTGCATTAGTTATACAGAGCACACCCTGGCCACAAGAGATGGGAATGTTTACCAGGAGCTGAAGGGGTTCCTCCGAGCACACACTGGCCACTAAGAGATGGGAATGTTGCCCAGGAGCTGGAGGGGTTATGCAGAGCACACCCTGGCCACACGGATATGGGAAAGGAGACAAGGAGCTGCAGGGGTTATACAGAGTTCACCCTGGCCACACAGAGATGGTAATGTTGACCAGGAGCAGAGGTTATACAAAGCACACGCTGGCCACACAGAGATGGGAATGTTGACCAGGAGCTGCAGGGGTTATACGGAGAACACCCTCTCCACACGGAGATGGGCATGTTGACCAGGAGTTGCAGGGTTATACAGAGCACTCCCTGGCCACACAGAGATGGGAATGTGGACCAGGAGCAGGGGTTATACAGAGCACACCCTGGTCACACAGAGAAGGGAATGTTGACCAGGAGCTGCAGGGGTATATAGAGCACTCCCTGGCCACACAGAGATGGGAATGTTGACCAGGAGCTGCAGGGGTTATACATAGTACCCCCTGGCCACACTGAGATGGGAATGTTGACCAGGAGCTGCAGGGGTTATACGTAGCACACCCTGGCCACACAGAGATGGAAATGTTGACCAGGAGCTGCAGGGTTATACTGAGCACACCCTGGCACACAGAGATGGAAATGCTGTCCAGGAGCTGCAGGGTTACACAGAGCAAACCCTGGCCACACACAGATGGGAAAATTGACCAGGAATTGCTGTGGTTATACAGAGCACACCCTGGCCACACAGAGATGTGAATGTTGACCAGGAGCAGCAGTGGTTATGCAGAGCACATCCTGACCACACAGAGATGGGAAAATTGACCAGGAGCTGCAGTGGTTATACAGAGCACACCCTGGCCACACACAGAGATGGGAATGTTGACCAGGAGCTGCAGGGGTTTTGCAAAGCACAACATGGCCACAAGAGATAGAAATGTTGACCAGTAGCTGTCGGGGTTATACAAAGCACACCCTGGCCACAAGAGATGGGAATGTTTACCAGGAGCTGCAGGGGTTCCTCCGAGCACACACTGGCCACACTGAGATGGGAATGTTGCCCAGGAGCTGGAGGGGTTATGCAGAGCACACCCTGGCCACACAGAGATGGGAAAGGTGACCAGGAGCTGCAGGGGTTATACAGAGCACACCCTGGCCACACAGAGATGGGAATGTTGACCAGGAGCTGCAGGGGTTATACGGAGCACACCTTTTCCACACAGAGATGGGCATGTTGACCAGGAGTTGCAGGGTTATACTGAGCACACCCTGGCCACACAGCGATGGGAATGTTGACTAGGAGCTGCAGGAGCTCTACAGAGCACACCCTGGCGACACAGAGGTGGGAATGTTGACCAGGAGCTGCAGGAGTTATACAGGGCACACCCTGGCCACAAGAGATGGGAATGTTTACCAGGAGCTGAAGGGGTTCCTCCGAGCACACACTGGCCACTAAGAGATGGGAATGTTGCCCAGGAGCTGGAGGGGTTATGCAGAGCACACCCTGGCCACACGGATATGGGAAAGGAGACCTGGAGCTGCAGGGGTTATACAGAGCACACCATGGCCACACAGAGATGGTAATGTTGACCAGGAGCAGAGGTTATACAAAGCACACCCTGGCCACACAGAGATGGGAATGTTGACCAGGAGCTGCAGGGGTTATACGGAGAACACCCTCTCCACACGGAGATGGGCATGTTGACCAGGAGTTGCAGGGTTATACTGAGCACACCCTGGCCACACAGAGATGGGAATGTTGACCAGGAGCTGCAGGAGCTATACAGAGCACACCCTGGCGGCACAGAGATGGGGATGTTGACCAGGAGCTGCAGGAGGATTACAGAGGACACCATGGCCACACAGTGAAGAAAATGTTGACCAGGTGCTGCTGGGGTTATACGGAGCACACCATGTCCACACACAGAGGTGGGAAAGTTGACCAGGAGCTGCAATGGTGAAAGAAACCACACCCTGGCCGCACAGAGATGGGAATGTTGATCAGGAGCTGCAGGAGGAATACAGGGCACTCGCTGGCCACACACAGATGGGAATGTTCACCAGGAGCTGCTGGAGTTATACAGAGCACACCCTGCCCACACAGAGATGGGAATGTTGACTAGGAGCTACAGGTGTTATACAGAGCAAACTGTGGCCACACACAGAGATGGGAATGTTGACCTGGAGCTGCAGGGTTATACAGAGCACACCCTGGCCACACAGAGTTGGGAATGTTGACCAGGAGCTGCAGGGGGTATACGGATCACACCCTGGCCACACAGTGGTGGCAATGTTGACCAGGAGCTGCAGGGGGAAGACAGAGACCATCCTGGCCACACAGTGATGGGAATGTTGACCAGGAGCTGCAGGGGTTATACAGAGCACACCCTGACCGCACACAGATGGGAATGTTGACCAGGAGCTGCAGGGGTATACAGTGCACACTCTGGCCACCCAGAGATGGGAATGTTGACCAGGAGATGCAGGGGTTAGACATTGCACACTCTGGCCTCACAGAGATGGGAATGTTGACCAGGAGCTGCAGGGGTTATACAGAGCACATCCTGGCCACACAGATATGGGAATGTTGACCAGGAGCTGCAGGAGTTATACAGAGCACACCCTGGCCACAAAGATATGGGAATGTTGATCAGGAGCTGCAGAAGTTAGAGAGAGCACACCCTGGCCACACAGAGATGGTAATGTTGACCAGGAGCTGCAGGTGTTATACAGAGCACACCCTGTCCACACAGATATGGGAATGTTGACCAGAAGCTGCAGGAGATATACAGAGCATACCCTGGCCACACGGAGATGGGAATGTTGACCAGGAGCTGCAGGGTTTATACAGAGAACACCCTTGCCACACAGTGATGGGAATGTCAACCAGGAGCTGCAGGGGTTAAGGAAAGCGCACACTGGCCACAAAGAGATGGGAATGTTGACCAGGAACTTCAGGAGTTATGCAGAGCACACCCTGGCCACACAAACAGAGATGGGAATGTTGACCAGGAGCTGCAGGGGTTATACAGAGCACACCATGGCCACACAGAGATGGGAATGTTGACCAGGAGCTTCAGGTGTTATACAGAGCACACGCTGGCCACACAGAGGTGGGAATGTTGACCAGGAGCTGCAGGAGTTATGCAGTGCACAACCTGGCCACACAGAGATGGGAATGTTCACCAGGAGCTGCAGGGGTTATACAGAGCACACCCTGGCCACACACAGAGATGGGAATGTTGACCAGGAGCTGCAGGGATTATGCAAAGCACAACATGGCCACAAGAGATGGGAATGTTGACCAGTAGCTGTAGGGGTTATACAAAGCACACCCTGGCCACAAGAGATGGGAATGTTTACCAGGAGCTGCAGGGGTTCCTCCGAGCACACCCAGGCCACACTGAGATGGGAATGTTGCCCAGGAGCTGCAGGGGTTATGCAGAGCACACCCTGGCCACACATAGATGGGAAAGGTGACCAGGAGCTGCAGCGGTTATACAGAGCATACCCTGGCCACACAGAGATGGGAATGTTGACCAGGAGCTGCAGGGGTTATACGGAGCACACCTTTTCCACACAGAGATGGGCATGTTGACCAGGAGTTGCTGGGTTATACTGAGCACACCCTGGCCACACAGAGATGGGAATGTTGACTAGGAGCTGCAGGAGCTATACAGAGCACACCCTGGCGACACAGAGATGGGAATGTTGACCAGGAGCTGCAGGAGTTATACAGAGCACACCCTGGCCACAAGAGATGGGAATGTTTACCGGGAGCTGAAGGGGTTCCTCCGAGCACACACTCATCTCAAAGAGATGGGAATGTTGCTCAGCATCTGGCGGGGTTATGCAGAGCACACCCTGGCTACACAGATATGGGAAAGGTGACCAGGAGCTGCAGGGGTTATACAGAGCACACCCTGGCCACTCAGAGATGGAAATGTTGACCAGGAGCAGAGGTTATACAGAGCACACCCTGGCCACACAGAGATGGGAATGTTGACCAGGAGCTGCAGGAGCTATACAGAGAACACCCTGGCGGCACAGAGATGGGGATGTTGACCAGGAGCTGCAGGAGTTATACAGAGGACACCATGGCCACACAGTGATGAAAATGTTGACCAGGAGCTGCTGGGGTTCTACGGAGCACACCTTACCACACAGAGATGGGAATGTCCAACAGGAACAGGGGTTATACAGAGCACACCCTGGTCACACAGAGAAGGGAATGTTGACCAGGAGTTGCAGGGGTTATACAGAGCACACACTGCGCACACAGAGACGGGAATGTTGACCAGGAGCTGCTGGGGTTATACAAAGCACACCCTGGTCACACACAGAAGGAAATGTTGACCTGGAGATGCTGGGGTTATACAGAGCACTCCCTAGGCAAACAGAGATGGGAATGTTGACCTGGAGCTGCAGGGGTTATACAGAGCGCTCCCTGGCCACACAGAGATGGGAATGTGGACCAGGAGCAGGGGTTATACAGAGCACACCCTGGTCACACAGAGAAGGGAAAGTTGACCAGGAGCTGCAGGGGTTATACAATGCGCACCCTGGCCACACAAATGGTAATGTTGACCAGGAGCTTCAGGAGTTATACAGAGCACACGCTGGCCACACAGAGGTGGGAATATTGTCCAGGAGCTGCAGGAGTTATTCAGTGCACAACCTGGCCACACAGAGATGGGAATGTTCACCAGGAGCTGCAGGGGTTATACAGAGCACACCCTGGCCACACATAGATGGGAAAGGTGACCAGGAGCTGCAGGGGTTATTCAGAGCATACCCTGGCCACACAGAGATGGGAATGTTGACCAGGAGCTGCAGGGGTTATACGGAGCACACCTTTTCCACACAGACACCAGCTCCTTGTTTTCTCAGATTTGACAGGACCATCCACAGCCTGGTGTCAGGCTCCAGGCCGTGCTGAAGGAGGCGACACAGTTCTGTAACCAGCTCAGTGTTATGTGAGATTTGACAGGACCATCCACAGCATGGTGTCAGGCTCCAGGCCGTGCTGAAGGAGGCGACACCGTTCTGTAACCAGCTCAGTGTTATATCAGATTTGACAGGAGCATCCACAGCCTGGTGTCAGGCTCCAGGCCGTGCTGAAGGAGGTGACACCGTTCTGTAATCAGCTCCTTGTTGTATCAGATTTAACTGGACCATCCACAGCCTGGTGTCAGGCTCCAGGCCGTGCTGAAGGAGGCGACACCGTTCTGTAACCAGCTCCTTGTTATATCAGGTATGACAGGACCATCCACAGCCTGGTGTCAGGCTCCAGGCCGTGCTGAAGGAGGCGACACCGTTCTGTAACCAGCTCCTTGTTATAACCGATTTGACAGGACAATCCACAGCCTGGTGTCAGGCTCCAGGCCGTGCTGAAGGAGGCGACGCCATTCTGTAACCAGCACCGTGTTTTTTCAGATTTGACAGGAGAATCCACAGCCTGGAGTCAGGCTCCAGGCCGTGCTGAAAGAGGCGACACCGTTCTGTAACCAGCACCGTGTTATATCAGATTTGACAGGACCATCCACAGCCTGGTGTCAGGCTCCAGGCCGTGATAAAGGAGGCGACACCATTCTGCAATCAGCTCCTTGTTATATCAGATTTGACAGGACCATCAACAGCCTGGTGTCAGGCTCCAGGCCGTGCTGAAGGAGGCGACACCGTTCTGTAACCAGCTCCTTGTTATATCTGATTTGACAGGACCATCCACAGCCTGGTGGCAGGCTCCAGGCCGTGCTGAAGGAGCTGACACCGTTCTGTAACCAGCTCCTTGTTATATCAGATTTGACAGGAACATCCGCAGCCTGGTGCCAGGCTCCAGGCCGTGCTAAAGGAGGCGACACCGTTCTGTAACCAGCTACTTGTTATATCAGATTTGACTGGACCATCCATTGCCTGGTATCAGGCCCCAGGCCGTGCTGAAGGAGGCGACGCCGTTCTGTAACCAGCTCCTTGTTGTCTCAGATTTGACAGGACCATCCACAGCCTGTTGTCAGGCTCCAGGCCATGCTGAAGGAGGCGACACCGTTCTTTAACCAGCTCCTTGTTATATCAGATTTGACAGGACCATCCACAGCCTGGTGTCAGGCTCAAGGCCGTGCTGAAGGAGGTGACACCGTTATTTAACCAGCACCTTGTTATATCAGATTTGAAAGGACCATCCACAGCCTGCTGTCAGGCTCCAGGCCGTGCTGAAGGAGGCGACACCGTTCTGTAACCAGCTCCTTGTTCTATCAGATTTGACAGGACCATCCACAGCCTGGTGTCAGGCTCCAGGCCGTGCTGAAGGAAGCGACACCGTTCTCTAACCAGCTCCTGGTTTTATCAGATTTGGCAGGTCCATCCACAGCCTGGTGCCCGGCTCCAGGCCGTGCTGAAGGAGGCCACACCGTTCTGCAACCAGCACCTTGTTCTATCAAATTTGACAGGACCATCCACAGCCTGGTGTCAGGCTCCAGGCCGTGCAGAAGGAGGCGACACCGTTCTGTAACCAGTTCCTTGATATATCAGATTTGACAGGACTATCCACAGCCTGGTGTCAGGCTCCAGGTTGTGCTGAAGGAGGCGACACCGTTCTGTAACCAGCTCCTTGTTATGTCAGATTTGACAGGACCATCCACAGCCTGGTGTCAGGCTCCAGGCCGTGCTGAAGGAGGCGACACCGTTCTATAATCAGTTCCTTGTTGTATCAGATTTGACAGGACCATCCACAGCCTGGTGTCAGTCTCCAGGCCGTGCTGAAGGACGCGACACCGTTCTGTAACCATCTCCTTGTTATATCAGATTTGACAGACCCATCCACAGCCTGGTGTCAGGCTCCAGGCCGTGCTGAAGGAGGCGACACCGTTCTGTAATCAGTTCCTTGTTGTATCAGATTTGACAGGACCATCCACAGCCTGGTGTCAGGCTCCAGGCCGTGCTGAAGTAGGCGACACCGTTCTGTAACGAGCTCCTTGTTATATCAGATTTGACAGGGCCATCCACAGCCTGGTGTCAGGCTCCAGGCAGTGCTGAAGGAGGCGACACCGTTCTGTAACCATCTCCTTGTTATATCAGATTTGACAGGACCATCCACAGCCTGGTGTCAGGCTCCAGGCCGTGCTGAATGAGGCGATACCGTTCTGTAACCAGCACCGTGATATATCAGATGTGACAGGACCATCCATAGCCTGGTGTCAGGCTCCAGGCCGTGCTGAAGGAGGCGACACCGTTCTGTAACCAGCACCTTGTTGTATCAGATTTGACAGGACCATCCACAGCCTGGTGTCAGGCTCCAGGCCGTGCTGAAGGAGGCGACACCGTTCTGTAATCAGTTCCTTGTTGTATCAGATTTGACAGGACCTTCCACGGCCTGGTGACAGTCTCCAGGCCGTGCTGAAGGAGGCGACACCGTTTTTAACCATCGCCTTGTTATATCAGATTTGACAGGACCATCCACAGACTGGTGTCAGGCTCCAGGCCGTGCTGAAGGAGGCGAAACCGTTCTGTAACCAGCTCAGTGTTATATCAGATTTGACAGGACCATCCACAGCCTGGTGTCAGGCTCCAGGCCGTGCTGAAGGAGGTGACACCGTTCTGTAATTAGCTCCTTGTTGTATCAGATTTAACTGGACCATCCACAGCCTGGTGTCAGGCTCCAGGCCGTGCTGAAGGAGGCGACACCGTTATGTAACCAGCACCTTGTTATATCAGATTTGACAGGACCATCCACAGACTGGTGTCAGGCTCCAGGCCGTGCTGAAGGTGGCGACACCGTTCTGTAACAAGCTCCTTGTTATATCAGATTTGACAGGACCATCCACAGCCTGGTGTCAGGCTCCAGGCCGTGCTGAAGGAGGCGACACCGTTCCGTAACCAGCTCCTTGATATTTCAGATTCGACAGGACCATCCACAGCCTGGTGTCAGGCTCCAAGCCGTGCTGAAGGAGGTGACACCGTTCTGTAACCAGCTCCTTGTTATATCAGATTTGACAGGACCATCCACAGCCTGGTGTCAGGCTCCAGACCGTGCTGAAGGAGGCGACACCGTTCTTTAACCAGCACGTTGCAATATCAGATTTGTCGGGACCATCCACGGCCTGGTGTCAGGCTCCAGGCCGTGCTGAAGGAGGCCACACTGTTCTGTAACCAGCTCCTTGTTCTATCAGATTTGACAGGGCCATCCACAGCCTGGTGTCATGCTCCAGGCCCGCTGAAGGAAGCGACACCGTTCTGTAACCAGCTCCTTGTTATGTCAGATTTGGCAGGTCCATCCACAGACTGGTTTCCGGCTGCATGCCGTGCTGAAGGAGGCCACACCGTTCTGTAACCAGCACCTTGTTATATCAGATTTGACAGGAGCATCCACAGCCTGGTGTCAGGCTCCAGGCCGTGCTGAAGGAGGCGAAACAGTTCTGTAACCAGTTCCTTGATACATCAGATTTGACAGGACTATCCACAGCCTGGTGTCAGGCTCCAGGCCGTGCTGAAGGAGGCGACACTGTTCTGTAACCAGCACCGTGTTATATCAGATTTGACAGAACCATCCACAGCCTTGTGTCAGGCTCCAGGCCGTGCTGAAGGATGCGATACCGTTCTGTAAACAGCACCGTGTTATATCAGATTTGACAGGACCATCCACAGCCTGGTGTCAGGGTCCAGGCCGTGCTGAAGGAGACGAAACCGTTCTGTAACCTGTCCTTGTTATATCAGATTTGATAGGACCATCCACAGCCTGGTGTCAGGCTCCAGGCCGTGCTGAAGGAGGCGACACCGTTCTGTAACTAGCACCGTGTTATATCAGATTTGACTGGACCATCCACAGCCTGGTGTCAGGCTCCAGGCCGTGCTGAAGGAGGCGAAACCGTTCTGTAACCAGCTCCTTGTTATATCAGATTTGACAGGCCCACCCATAGCCTGGTGTCAGGCTCCAGGCCCTGCTGAAGGAGGCGACACCGTTCTGTAATCAGTTCCTTGTTATATCAGATTTGACAGGACCAACCACAGCCTAATGTCAGGCTCCAGGCCGTGCTGAAGGAGGCGACACCTTTCTGTAACCAGCTCCTTGTTATATCAGATTTGACAGGACCATCCACAGCCTGGTGTCAGGCTCCAGGCCGTGCTGAAGGAGGCGACACCGTTCTGTAACCAGCTCAGTGTTATGTGAGATTTGACAGGACCATCCACAGCCTGGTGTCAGGCTCCAGGCCGTGCTGAAGGAGGTGACACCGTTCTGTAATCAGCTCCTTGTTCATCAGATTTAACTGGACCATCCACAGCCTGGTGTCAGGCTCCAGGCCGTGCTGAAGGAGGCGACACCGTCCTGTAACCAGCACCTTGTTATATCAGATTTGACAGGACCATCCACAGACTGGTGTCAGGCTCCAGGCCGTGCTGAAGGAGGCAAAACCGTTCTGTAACAAGCTCCTTGTTATATCAGATTTGACAAGACCATCCACAGCCTGGTGTCAGGCTCCAGGCCGTGCTGAAGGAGGTGACACCTTTCTGTAACAAGCTCCTTGTTATATCAGATTTGAGAGGACCATCCACAGACTGGTGTCAGGCTCCAGGACGTGCTGAAGGAGGCGACACCGTTCTGTAACCAGCTCCTTGTTCTATCAGATTTGACAGGACCATCCACAGCCTGGTGTCAGGCTCCAGGCCGTGCTAAAGGAGGCGACACTGTTCTGTAACCAGCTCCTTGTTATTTCAGATTTGACAGGACCACCCACAGCCTGGTTTCAGGCTCCAGGCCGTGCTGAGTAAGGCGACACCGTTCTGTAACCAGCTCCTTGTTATATCAGATTTGACAGGACCATCCACAGCCTGGTGTCAGGCCCCAGGCCGTGCTGAAGGAGGCCACACCGTTCTGAAACCAGCACCTTGATGTATCAGATTTGACAGGACCATCCACAGCCTTGTGTCAGGCTCCAGGCCGTGCTGAAGGAGGCGACACCGTTCTGTAACCAGCTCCTTGTTCTATCAGATTTAACTGGACCATCCACAGCCTTGTGTCAGGCTCCAGGCCGTGCTGAAGGAGGCGACACCGTTCTGTAACCAGCACCTTGTTCTATCAGATTTGACAGGACTATCCACAGCCTGGTGTCAGGCTCCATGCCGTGCTGAAAGAGGCGACACCGTTCTGTAACCAGCACCGTGTTATATCAGATTTGACAGGACCATCCACAGCCTGGAGTCAGGCTCCAGGCCGTGCTGAAGGAGGCGACACCGTTCTGTAACCAGCTCCTTGTTATATCAGATTTGACAGGACCATCCACAGGCTGGTGTCAGGCTCCAGGCCGTGATGAATGAGGCGACACCGTTCTGTAACCAGCTCCTTGTTATATCAGATTTGACAGGACCATCCACAGCCTGGTGTCAGGCTCCAGGACGTGCTGAAGGAAGCGACACCGTTCTGTAACCTGCTCCTTGTTATATCAGATTTGACAGGACCATCCACAGCCTGGTGTCAGGCTTCAGGCCGTGCTGAAGGAGGCGACACTGTTCTGTAACCAGCTCCTTGTTATATAAGATTTGACAGGACCATCCACAGTCTGGTTCCAGGCTCCAGGCCGTGCTGAGTGAGGCGAGACCGTTCTGTAACCAGCTCCTTGTTATATAAGAGTTGACAGGACCATCCACAGCCTGGTGTCAGGCCCCAGGCCGTGCTGAAGGAGGTGACGCCGTTCTGTAACCATCTCCTTGTTATATCAGATTTGACAGGACCATCCACAGCCTGGTGTCAGGCTCCAGGCTGTGTAGAAGGAGGTGACACCGTTCTGTAACCAGCTCCTTGTTATATCAGATTTGACAGGACCATCCACAGACTGGTGTCAGGCTCCAGGCCGTGCTGAAGGAGGCGACACCGCTCTGTAACCAGCTCCTTGTTATATCAGATTTGACAGGACCATCCACAGCCTGGTGTCAGGATCCAGGCCGTGCTGAAGGAGGCGACACTGTTCTGTAACCAGCACCTTGTTATAACAGATTTGACAGGACCATCCACAGCCTGGTGTCAGGCCCCAGGCCGTGCTGAAGGAGGTGACGCCGTTCTGTAACCAGCTCCTTGTTATATCAGATTTGACAGGACCATCCACAGCCTGGTGTCAGGCTCCAGGCTGTGCTGAAGGAGGTGACACCGTTCTGTAACCAGCTCCTTGTTATATCAGATTTGACAGTACCATCCACAGTCTCGTGTCAGGCTCCAGGCCGTGCTGAAGGAGGCGACACCGCTCTGTAACCAGCTCCTTGTTATATCAGATTTGACAGGACCATCCACAGCCTGGTGTCAGGCTCCAGGCCGTGCTGAAGGAGGCGACACCGTTCTGTAACAAGCTCCTTGTTATATCAGATTTGACAGGACCATCCACAGCCTGGTGTCAGGCTCCAGGACGTGCTGAAGGAGGCGACACCGTTCTGTAACCAGCTCCTTGTTCTATCAGATTTGACAGGACCATCCACAGCCTGGTGTCAGGCTCCAGGCCGTGCTGAAGGAGGCGACACCGTTCTGTAACCAGCTCCTTGTTATATCAGATTTGACAGGACCATCCACAGCCTGGTGTCAGGCTCCAGGCCGTGCTAAAGGAGGCGACACTGTTCTGTAACCAGCTCCTTGTTATATAAGATTTGAAAGGACCATCCACACCCTGGTTTCAGGCTCCAGGCCGTGCTGAATGAGGCGACACCGTTGTGTAACCAGCTCCTTGTTATATCAGATTTGACAGGACCATCCACAGCCTGGTGTCAGGCCCCCGGCCGTGCTGAAGGAGGTGACGCCGTTCTTTAACCAGCTCCTTGTTATATCAGATTTGACAGGACCATCCACAGACTGGTGTCAGGCTCCAGGCCGTGCTGAAGGAGGCAAAACCGTTCTGTAACAAGCTCCTTGTTATATCAGATTTGACAAGACCATCCACAGCCTGGTGTCAGGCTCCAGGCCGTGCTGAAGGAGGTGACACCTTTCTGTAACAAGCTCCTTGTTATATCAGATTTGAGAGGACCATCCACAGACTGGTGTCAGGCTCCAGGACGTGCTGAAGGAGGCGACACCGTTCTGTAACCAGCTCCTTGTTCTATCAGATTTGACAGGACCATCCACAGCCTGGTGTCAGGCTCCAGGCCGTGCTAAAGGAGGCGACACTGTTCTGTAACCAGCTCCTTGTTATTTCAGATTTGACAGGACCACCCACAGCCTGGTTTCAGGCTCCAGGCCGTGCTGAGTAAGGCGACACCGTTCTGTAACCAGCTCCTTGTTATATCAGATTTGACAGGACCATCCACAGCCTGGTGTCAGGCCCCAGGCCGTGCTGAAGGAGGCCACACCGTTCTGAAACCAGCACCTTGATGTATCAGATTTGACAGGACCATCCACAGCCTTGTGTCAGGCTCCAGGCCGTGCTGAAGGAGGCGACACCGTTCTGTAACCAGCTCCTTGTTCTATCAGATTTAACTGGACCATCCACAGCCTTGTGTCAGGCTCCAGGCCGTGCTGAAGGAGGCGACACCGTTCTGTAACCAGCACCTTGTTCTATCAGATTTGACAGGACTATCCACAGCCTGGTGTCAGGCTCCATGCCGTGCTGAAAGAGGCGACACCGTTCTGTAACCAGCACCGTGTTATATCAGATTTGACAGGACCATCCACAGCCTGGAGTCAGGCTCCAGGCCGTGCTGAAGGAGGCGACACCGTTCTGTAACCAGCTCCTTGTTATATCAGATTTGACAGGACCATCCACAGGCTGGTGTCAGGCTCCAGGCCGTGATGAATGAGGCGACACCGTTCTGTAACCAGCTCCTTGTTATATCAGATTTGACAGGACCATCCACAGCCTGGTGTCAGGCTCCAGGACGTGCTGAAGGAAGCGACACCGTTCTGTAACCTGCTCCTTGTTATATCAGATTTGACAGGACCATCCACAGCCTGGTGTCAGGCTTCAGGCCGTGCTGAAGGAGGCGACACTGTTCTGTAACCAGCTCCTTGTTATATAAGATTTGACAGGACCATCCACAGTCTGGTTCCAGGCTCCAGGCCGTGCTGAGTGAGGCGAGACCGTTCTGTAACCAGCTCCTTGTTATATAAAAGTTGACAGGACCATCCACAGCCTGGTGTCAGGCCCCAGGCCGTGCTGAAGGAGGTGACGCCGTTCTGTAACCATCTCCTTGTTATATCAGATTTGACAGGACCATCCACAGCCTGGTGTCAGGCTCCAGGCTGTGTAGAAGGAGGTGACACCGTTCTGTAACCAGCTCCTTGTTATATCAGATTTGACAGGACCATCCACAGACTGGTGTCAGGCTCCAGGCCGTGCTGAAGGAGGCGACACCGCTCTGTAACCAGCTCCTTGTTATATCAGATTTGACAGGACCATCCACAGCCTGGTGTCAGGATCCAGGCCGTGCTGAAGGAGGCGACACTGTTCTGTAACCAGCACCTTGTTATAACAGATTTGACAGGACCATCCACAGCCTGGTGTCAGGCCCCAGGCCGTGCTGAAGGAGGTGACGCCGTTCTGTAACCAGCTCCTTGTTATATCAGATTTGACAGGACCATCCACAGCCTGGTGTCAGGCTCCAGGCTGTGCTGAAGGAGGTGACACCGTTCTGTAACCAGCTCCTTGTTATATCAGATTTGACAGTACCATCCACAGTCTCGTGTCAGGCTCCAGGCCGTGCTGAAGGAGGCGTCACCGCTCTGTAACCAGCTCCTTGTTATATCAGATTTGACAGGACCATCCACAGCCTGGTGTCAGGCTCCAGGCCGTGCTGAAGGAGGCGACACCGTTCTGTAACAAGCTCCTTGTTATATCAGATTTGACAGGACCATCCACAGCCTGGTGTCAGGCTCCAGGACGTGCTGAAGGAGGCGACACCGTTCTGTAACCAGCTCCTTGTTCTATCAGATTTGACAGGACCATCCACAGCCTGGTGTCAGGCTCCAGGCCGTGCTGAAGGAGGCGACACCGTTCTGTAACCAGCTCCTTGTTATATCAGATTTGACAGGACCATCCACAGCCTGGTGTCAGGCTCCAGGCCGTGCTAAAGGAGGCGACACTGTTCTGTAACCAGCTCCTTGTTATATCAGATTTGACAGGACCATCCACAGCCTGGTGTCAGGCCCCAGGCCGTGCTGAAGGAGGTGACGCCGTTCTGTTTCCAGCTCCTTGTTATATCAGATTTGACAGGATAATCCAGAGCCTGGTGTCAGGCTCCAGGCTGTGCAGAAGGAGGTGACACCGTTCTGTAACCAGCTCCTTGTTATATCAGATTTGACAGGACCATCCACAGTCTCGTGTCAGGCTCCAGGCTGTGCTGAAGGAGGTGACACCGTTCTGTAACCAGCACCGTGTTATATCAGATTTGACAGGACCATCCACAGCATGGTGTCAGGCTCCAGGCCGTGCTGAAGGAGGTGACACCGTTCTGTAACCAGCTCCTTGTTATATCAAATTTCACAGGACCATCCACAGCCTGGTGTCAGGATCCAGGCCGTGCTGAAGGAGGCGACACCGTTCTGTAACCAGCTTCTTGTTATAACAGATTTGCCAGGACCATCCACAGCCTGGTGTCAAGCTCCAGGCCGTGCTGAAGGAGGCGACACCGTTCTGTAACCAGTTCCTTGATATATCAGATTTGACAGCACTATCCACAGCCTGGTGTCAGGCTCCAGGCCGTGCTGAAGGTGGCGACACTGTTCTGCAACCAGCACCGTGTTATATCAGATTTGATAGGACCATCCACAGCCTGGTGTCAGGCTCCAGGCCATGCTGAAGTAGGCGACACCGTTCTGTAACCAGCACCGTGTTATATCAGATTTGACTGGACCATCCACAGCCTGGTGTCAGGCTCCAGGCCGTGCTGAATGAGGCGACACCGTTCTGTAACCAGCTCCTTGTTATATCAGATTTGACAGGCCCACCCTTAGCCTGGTGTCAGGCTCCAGGCCGTGCTGAAGGAGGCGACACTGTTCTGTAACCAGCACCGTGTTATATCAGATTTGACAGGACCATCCACAGCCTGGTGTCAGGCTCCAGGCCGTGCTGACGGAGGCGACACCGTTCTGTAACCAGCTCCTTTTTATATCAGAATTGACAGGACCATCCACAGGCTGGTGTCAGGCTCCAGGCCGTGCTGAAGGAGACGACACCGTTCTGTAACCAGCTCCTTGTTATATCAGATTTGACAGGACCATCCACAGCCTGGTGTCAGGCTCCGGGACGTGCTGAAAGAGGCGACACTGTTCTGTAACCAGCACCTTGTTATAACAGATTTGAAAGGACCATCCACAGCCTGGTGTCAGGATCCAGGCCGTGCTGAAGGAGGCGACACTGTTCTGTAACCAGCACCTTGTTATATCAGATTTGACAGGACCATCCACAGCCTGGTGCCAGGCTCCAGGACGTGCTGAAAGAGGCGACACTGTTCTGTAACCAGCACCTTGTTATAACAGATATGACAGGACCTTCCACAGCCTGGTGTCAGGATCCAGGCCGTGCTGAAGGAGGCGACACTGTTCTGTACCCAGCACCGTGTTATATCAGATTTGACAGGACCATCCACAGCCTGGTGTCAGGCTCCAGGCCGTGCTGAAGTAGGTGACTCCGTTCTGTAACCAGCTCCTTGTTATATCAGATTTGACAGGACCATCCACAGCCTGGTGTCAGGCTCCAGGCCGTGCTGAGTGAGGCGAGACCGTTCTGTAACCAGCTCCTTGTTATATAAGAGTTGACAGGACCATCCACAGCCTGGTGTCAGGCTCCAGGCCGTGCTGAAGGAGGCGACACCGCTCTGTAACCATCTCCTTGTTATATCAGATTTGACAGGACCATCCACAGCCTGGTGTCAGGCTTCAGGCCGTGCTGAAGGAGGTGACACCGTTCTGTAACCAGCTCCTTGTTATATCAGATTTGACAGGACCATCCACAGACTGGTGTCAGGCTCCAGGCCGTGCTGAAGGAGGCGACACCGCTCTGTAACCAGCTCCTTGTTATATCAGATTTGACAGGACCATCCACAGCCTGGTGTCAGGATCCAGGCCGTGCTGAAGGAGGCGACACTGTTCTGTAACCAGCACCTTGTTATAACAGATTTGACAGGACCATCCACAGCCTGGTGTCAGGCCCCAGGCCGTGCTGAAGGAGGTGACGCCGTTCTGTAACCAGCTCCTTGTTATATCAGATTTGACAGGACCATCCACAGCCTGGTGTCAGGCTCCAGGCTGTGCAGAAGGAGGTGACACCGTTCTGTAACCAGCTCCTTGTTATATCAGATTTAACAGGACCATCCACAGTCTCGTGTCAGGCTCCAGGCCGTTCTGAAGGAGGCGACACCGCTCTGTAACCAGCTCCTTGTTAATTCAGATTTGACAGGACCATCCACAGTCTCGTGTCAGGCTCCAGGCCGTGCTGAAGGAGGCGACACCGTTCTGTAACCAGCACCTTGTTGTATCAGATTTGACAGGACCATCCACAGCCTGGTGTCAGGCTCCACGCCGTGCTGAAGGAGGTGACACCTTTCTGTAACAAGCTCCTTGTTATATCAGATTTGACAGGACCATCCAGAGCCTGGTGTCAGGCTCCAGGACGTGCTGAAGGAGGCGACACCGTTCAGTAACCAGCTCCTTCTTCTATCAGATTTGACAGGACCATCCACAGCCTGGTGTCAGGCTCCAGGCCGTGCTAAAGGAGGCGACACTGTTCTGTAACCAGCTCCTTGTTATATAAGATTTGACAGAACCATCCACAGACTGGTTTCAGGCTCCAGGCCGTGCTGAGTGAGGCGACACCGTTCTGTAACCAGCTCCTTGTTATATCAGATTTGACAGGACCATCCACAGCCTGGTGTCAGGCCCCAGGCCGTGCTGAAGGAGGTGACGCCGTTCTTTAACCAGCTCCTTGTTATATCAGATTTGACAGGACAATCCACAGCCTGGTGTCAGGCTCCAGGCTGTGCTGAAGGAGGTGACACCGTTCTGTAACCAGCTCCTTGTTATATCAGATTTGACAGGACCATCCACAGCCTGGTGTCAGGCTCCAGGCCGTGCTGAAGGAGGCGAAACCGCTCTGTAACCAGCTCCTTGTTATATCAGATTTGACAGGACCATCCACAGCCTGGTGTTAGGATCCAGGCCGTGCTGAAGGAGGCGACACTGTTCTGTAACCAGCACCTTATTATAACAGATTTGACAGGACCATCCACAGCCTGGTGTCAGGCTCCTGGCCGTGCTGAGTGAGGCGACACCGTTCTGTAACCAGCTCCTTGTTATATCAGATTTGACAGGACCATCCACAGTCTGGTGTCAGGCCCCAGGCCGTGCTGAAGGAGGTGACGCGGTTCTGTAACCAGCTCCTTGTTATATCAGATTTGACAGGACCATCCACAGTCTCGTGTCAGGCTCCAGGCCATGCTGAAGGAGGCGACACCGCTCTGTAACCAGCTCCTTGTTATATCAGATTTGACAGGACCATCCACAGCCTGGTGTCAGGATCCAGGCCGTGCTGAAGGAGGCGACACCGTTCTGTAACCAGCACCGTGTTATATCAGATTTGACTGGACCATCCACAGCCTGGTGTCAGGCTCCAGGCCGTGCTGAATGAGGCGACACCGTTCTGTAACCAGCTCCTTGTTATATCAGATTTGACAGGCCCACCCTTAGCCTGGTGTCAGGCTCCAGGCCGTGCTGAAGGAGGCGACACCGTTCTGTAACCAGCACCGTGTTATATCAGATTTGACAGGACCATCCACAGCCTGGTGTCAGGCTCCAGGCCGTGCTGACGGAGGCGACACCGTTCTGTAACCAGCTCCTTGTTATATCAGATTTGACAGGACCATCCACAGGCTGGTGTCAGGCTCCAGGCCGTGCTGAAGGAGACGACACCGTTCTGTAACCAGCTCCTTGTTATATCAGATTTGACAGGACCATCCACAGCCTGGTGTCAGGCTCCGGGACGTGCTGAAAGAGGCGACACTGTTCTGTAACCAGCACCTTGTTATAACAGATTTGAAAGGACCATCCACAGCCTGGTGTCAGGATCCAGGCCGTGCTGAAGGAGGCGACACTGTTCTGTAACCAGCACCTTGTTATATCAGATTTGACAGGACCATCCACAGCCTGGTGCCAGGCTCCAGGACGTGCTGAAAGAGGCGACACTGTTCTGTAACCAGCACCTTGTTATAACAGATTTGACAGGACCTTCCACAGCCTGGTGTCAGGATCCAGGCCGTGCTGAAGGAGGCGACACTGTTCTGTACCCAGCACCGTGTTATATCAGATTTGACAGGACCATCCACAGCCTGGTGTCAGGCTCCAGGCCGTGCTGAAGTAGGTGACTCCGTTCTGTAACCAGCTCCTTGTTATATCAGATTTGACAGGACCATCCACAGCCTGGTGTCAGGCTCCAGGCTGTGCTGAAGGAGGTGACACCGTTCTGTAACCAGCTCCTTGTTGTATCAGATTTGACAGTACCATCCACAGTCTCGTGTCAGGCTCCAGGCCGTGCTGAAGGAGGCGACACCGCTCTGTAACCAGCTCCTTGTTATATCAGATTTGACAGGACCATCCACAGCCTGGTGTCAGGCTCCAGGACGTGCTGAAGGAGGCGACACCGTTCTGTAACCAGCTCCTTGTTCTATCAGATTTGACAGGACCATCCACAGCCTGGTGTCAGGCTCCAGGCCGTGCTAAAGGAGGCGACACTGTTCTGTAACCAGCTCCTTGTTATATAAGATTTGACAGGACCATCCACAGTCTGGTTTCAGGCTCCAGGCCGTGCTGAGTGAGGCGACACAGTTCTGTAACCATCTCCTTGTTATATCAGATTTGACAGGACCATCCACAGCCTGGTGTCAGGCTCCAGGCTGTGCAGAAGGAGGTGACACCGTTCTGTAACCAGCTCCTTGTTATATCAGATTTAACAGGACCATCCACAGTCTCGTGTCAGGCTCCAGGCCGTTCTGAAGGAGGCGACACCGTTCTGTAACCAGCTCCTTGTTAATTCAGATTTGACAGGACCATCCACAGTCTCGTGTCAGGCTCCAGGCCGTGCTGAAGGAGGCGACACCGTTCTGTAACCAGCACCTTGTTGTATCAGATTTGACAGGACCATCCACAGCCTGGTGTCAGGCTCCACGCCGTGCTGAAGGAGGTGACACCTTTCTGTAACAAGCTCCTTGTTATATCAGATTTGACAGGACCATCCAGAGCCTGGTGTCAGGCTCCAGGACGTGCTGAAGGAGGCGACACCGTTCTGTAACCAGCTCCTTCTTCTATCAGATTTGACAGGACCATCCACAGCCTGGTGTCAGGCTCCAGGCCGTGCTAAAGGAGGCGACACTGTTCTGTAACCAGCTCCTTGTTATATAAGATTTGACAGAACCATCCACAGACTGGTTTCAGGCTCCAGGCCGTGCTGAGTGAGGCGACACCGTTCTGTAACCAGCTCCTTGTTATATCAGATTTGACAGGACCATCCACAGCCTGGTGTCAGGCCCCAGGCCGTGCTGAAGGAGGTGACGCCGTTCTTTAACCAGCTCCTTGTTATATCAGATTTGACAGGACAATCCACAGCCTGGTGTCAGGCTCCAGGCTGTGCTGAAGGAGGTGACACCGTTCTGTAACCAGCTCCTTGTTATATCAGATTTGACAGGACCATCCACAGCCTGGTGTCAGGCTCCAGGCCGTGCTGAAGGAGGCGAAACCGCTCTGTAACCAGCTCCTTGTTATATCAGATTTGACAGGACCATCCACAGCCTGGTGTTAGGATCCAGGCCGTGCTGAAGGAGGCGACACTGTTCTGTAACCAGCACCTTGTTATAACAGATTTGACAGGACCATCCACAGCCTGGTGTCAGGCTCCTGGCCGTGCTGAGTGAGGCGACACCGTTCTGTAACCAGCTCCTTGTTATATCAGATTTGACAGGACCATCCACAGTCTGGTGTCAGGCCCCAGGCCGTGCTGAAGGAGGTGACGCGGTTCTGTAACCAGCTCCTTGTTATATCAGATTTGACAGGACCATCCACAGTCTCGTGTCAGGCTCCAGGCCATGCTGAAGGAGGCGACACCGCTCTGTAACCAGCTCCTTGTTATATCAGATTTGACAGGACCATCCACAGCCTGGTGTCAGGATCCAGGCCGTGCTGAAGGAGGCGACACTGTTCTGTAACCAGCACCTTGTTATAACAGATTTGACAGGACCATCCACAGCCTGGTGTCAGGCCCCAGGCCGTGCTGAAGGAGGTGACGCCGTTCTCTAACCAGCTCCTTGTTATATCAGATTTGACAGGACCATCCACAGCCTGGTGTCAGGCTCCAGGCTGTGCTGATGGAGGTGACACCGTTCTGTAACCAGCTCCTTGTTATATCAGATTTGACAGGACCATCCACAGCCTGGTGTCAGGCTCCAGGTCGTGCTGAAGGAGGCGAAACCGCTCTGTAACCAGCTCCTTGTTATATCAGATTTGACAGGACTATCCACAGCCTGCTGTCAGGCTCCAGGCCGTGCTGAAGGAGGCAACACCGTTCTGGAACCAGCTCCTTGTTATATCAGATTTGACAGGACCATCCACAGCCTGGTGTCAGGCTCCAGGCCGTGCTGAAGGTGGCGACACCGTTCTGTAACCAGCACCTTGTTATATCAGATTTGTCAGGACGATCCACAGCCTGGTGTCAGGCTCCAGGCCGCGCTGAAAGAGGCGAAACCGTTCTGTAACCAGCTCCTTGTTATATCAGATTTGACAGGCCCACTCATAGCCTGGTGTCAGACTCCAGACCGTGCTGAAGGAGGTGACACCGTTCTTTAACCAGCTCCTTGTTATATCAGATTTGACAGGACCATCCACAGCCTGGTGTCAGGCTCCAGGCCGTGCTGAAGGAGGCGTCACCGTTCTGTACCCAGCTCCTTGTTATATCAGATTTGACAGCACCATCCACAGCCTGGTGTCAGGCTCCAGGCCGTGCTGAAGGAGGCGACACCGTTCTGTAACCACCTCCTTGTTATATCAGATTTGACAGGACCATCCACAGCCTGGTGTCAGGCTCCTGGCCGTGCTGAAGGAGGCGACACCGTTCTGTAACCAGCTCCTTGTTATATCAGATTTGACAGGACCATCCACAGCCTGGTGTCAGGCTCCAGGCCGTGCTGAAGGAGTCGACGCCGTTCTGTAACCTGCTCCTTGTTATATCAGATTTGACAGGACCATCCACAGCCTGGTGTCAGGCTCCAGGCCGTGCTGAAGGAGGCGACACCGTTCTGTAACCAGCACCTTGTTATATCAGATTTGACAGGACCATCCACAGGCTGGTGTCAGGCTCCAGGCCGTGCTGAAGGAGGCGACACCGTTCTGTAACCTGCTCCTTGTTATATCAGATTTGACAGGACCATCCACAGCCTGGTGTCAGGCTCCAGGCAGTGCTGAAGGAGGCGACACTGTTCTGTAACCAGCTCCATGTTATATAAGATTTGACAGGACCATCCACAGTCTGGTTTCAGGCTCCAGGCCGTGCTGAGTGAGGCAACACCGTTCTGTAACCAGCTCCTTGTTATATCAGATTTGACAGGACAATCCACAGCCTGGTGAGAGGCTCCAGGCCGTGCTGAAGGAGGCGACACCGTTCTGTAACCAGCTCCTTGTTCTATCAGATTTGTCAGGACCATCCACAGCCTGGTGTCAGGCTCCAGGCCGCGCTGAAGGAGGCGACACCGTTCTGTAACCAGCTCCTTGTTATATCAGATTTGACAGGACCATCCACAGCCTGGTGTCAGGCTCCAGGCTGTGCTGAAGGAGGTGACACCGTTCTGTAACCAGCTCCTTGTTATATCAGATTTGACAGGACCATCCACAGTCTCGAGTCAGGCTCCAGGCCATGCTGAAGGAGTCGACACCGCTCTGTAACCAGCTCCTTGTTATATCTGATTTGACAGGACCATCCACAGCCTGGTGTCAGGATCCAGGCCGTGCTGAAGAAGGTGACACCGTTCTGTAACCAGCTCCTTGTTATATCAGATTTGACAGTACCATCCACAGTCTCGTGTCAGGCTCCAGGCCGTGCTGAAGGAGGCGACACCGCTCTGTAACCAGCTCCTTGTTATATCAGATTTGACAGGACCATCCACAGCCTGGTGTCAGGCTTCAGGCCGTGCTGAAGGAGGCGACACCGTTCTGTAACCAGCACCTTGTTGCATCAGATTTGACAGGACCATCCACAGCCTGGTGTCAGGCTCCAGGCCGTGCTGAAGGAGGTGACACCTTTCTGTATCAAGCTCCTTGTTATATCAGATTTGACAGGACCATCCACAGCCTGGTGTCAGGCTCCAGGACGTGCTGAAGGAGGCGACACCGTTCTGTAACCAGCTCCTTGTTCTATCAGATTTGACAGGACCATCCACAGCCTGTTGTCAGGCTCCAGGCCGTGCTAAAGGCGGCGACACTGTTCTGTAACCAGCTCCTTGTTATATAAGATTTGACAGAACCATCCACAGTCTGGTTTCAGGCTCCAGGCCGTGCTGAGTGAGGCGACACCGTTCTGTAACCAGCTCCTTGTTATTTCAGATTTGACAGGACCATCCACAGCCTGGTGTCAGGCCCCAGGCCGTGCTGAAGGAGGTGTAGCCGTTCTGTAACCAGCTCCTTGTTATATCAAATTTGACAGGACAATCCACAGCCTGGTGTCAGGCTCCAGGCTGTGCTGAAGGAGGTGACACCGTTCTGTAACCAGCTCCTTGTTATATCAGATTTGACAGGACCATCCATAGCCTGGTGTCAGGCTCCAGGCCGTGCTGAAGGAGGCGAAACCGCTCTGTAACCAGCTCCTTGTTATATCAGATTTGACAGGACCTTCCACAGCCTGGTGTCAGGCTCCAGGCTGTGCTGAAGGAGGTGACACCGTTCTGTAACCAGCTCCTTGTTATATCAGATTTGACAGGGCCATCCACAGTCTCGAGTCAGGCTCCAGGCCGTGCTGAAGGAGGCGACACCGCTCTGTAACCAGCTCCTTGTTATATCAGATTTGACAGGACCATCCACAGCCTGGTGTCAGGATCCAGGCTGTGCTGAAGGAGGCAACACTGTTCTGTAACCAGCACCTTGTTATATCAGATTTGACAGGACCATCCACAGCCTGGTGTCAGGCCCCAGGCCGTGCTGAAGGAGGCGACACCGTTCTGTAACCAGCTCCTTGTTATATCAGATTTGACAGGAACATCCACAGCCTGGTGTCAGGATCCAGGCCTTGCTGAAGGAGGCGACACTGTTCTGTAACCAGCACCTTGTTATAACAGATTTGACAGGACCATCCACAGCCTGGTGTCAGGCTCCAGGCCGTGCTGAAGGAGGCGACACCGTTCTGTAACCAGCTCCTTGTTATATCAGATTTGACAGGACCATCCACAGCCTGGTGTCAGGATCCAGGCCGTGCTGAAGGAGGCGACACTGTTCTGTAACCAGCACCTTGTTATAACAGATATGACAGGACCATCCACAGCCTGGTGTCAGGCTCCAGGCCGTGCTGAAGGAGGCGACACCGTTCTGTAACCAGCACCTTGTTGTATCAGATTTGACAGGACCATCCACAGCCTGGTGTCAGGCCCCAAGCCGTGCTGAAGGAGGCGACACCGTTCTGTAACCAGCTCCTTGTTATATCAGATTTGACAGGACCATCCACATCCAGGTGTCAGGCTCCAGGCCGTGCTGAAGGAGGTGACACCGTTCTGTAACCAGTTCCTTGATATATCAGATTTGACAGGACCATCCACAGCCTGGTGTCAGGCTCCAGGCCGTGCTGAAGGAGGCGACACCGTTCTGTAACCAGCTCCTTGTTATGTCAGGTTTGTCAGGACTATCCACAGCCTGCTGTCAGGCTCCAGGCCGTGCTGAAGGAGGCAACACCGTTCTGGAACCAGCTCCTTGTTATATCAGATTTGACAGGACCATCCACAGCCTGGTGTCAGGCTCCAGGCCGCGCTGAAGGAGGCGACACCGTTCTGTAACCAGCTCCTTGTTATATCAGATTTGACAGGCCCACTCATAGCCTGGTGTCAGGCTCCAGACCGTGCTGAAGGAGGTGACACCGTTCTGTAACCAGCTCCTTGTTATATCAGATTTGACAGGACCATCCACAGTCTCGAGTCAGGCTCCAGGCCATGCTGAAGGAGGCGACACCGCTCTGTAACCAGCTCCTTGTTATATCTGATTTGGCAGGACCATCCACAGCCTGGTGTCAGGATCCAGGCCGTGCTGAAGGAGGCGACACTGTTCTGTAACCAGCACCTTGTTATAACAGATTTGACAGGACCATCCACAGCCTGGTGTCAGGCCCCAGGCCGTGCTGAAGGAGGTGACGCCGTTCTCTAACCAGCTCCTTGTTATATCAGATTTGACAGGACCATCCACAGCCTGGTGCCAGGCTCCAGGCTGTGCTGAAGGAGGTGACACCGTTCTGTAACCAGCTCCTTGTTATAACAGATTTGACAGTACCATCCACAGTCTCGTGTCAGGCTCCAGGCCGTGCTGAAGGAGGCGACACCGCTCTGTAACCAGCTCCTTGTTATATCAGATTTGACAGGACCATCCACAGCCTGGTGTCAGGCTTCAGGCCGTGCTGAAGGAGGCGACACCGTTCTGTAACCAGCACCTTGTTGCATCAGATTTGACAGGACCATCCACAGCCTGGTGTCAGGCTCCAGGCCGTGCTGAAGGAGGTGACACCTTTCTGTAACAAGCTCCTTGTTATATCAGATTTGACAGGACCATCCACAGCCTGGTGTCAGGCTCCAGGACGTGCTAAAGGAGGCGGCACCGTTCTGTAACCAGCTCCTTGTTCTATCAGATTTGACAGGACCATCCACAGCCTGTTGTCAGGCTCCAGGCCGTGCTAAAGGCGGCGACACTGTTCTGTAACCAGCTCCTTGTTATATAAGATTTGACAGAACCATCCACAGCCTGGTGTCAGGCTCCAGGCCGTGCTGAGTGAGGCGACACCGTTCTGTAACCAGCTCCTTGTTATTTCAGATTTGACAGGACCATCCACAGCCTGGTGTCAGGCCCCAGGCCGTGCTGAAGGAGGTGAAGCCGTTCTGTAACCAGCTCCTTGTTATATCAGATTTGACAGGACAATCCACAGCCTGGTGTCAGGCTCCAGGCTGTGCTGAAGGAGGTGACACCGTTCTGTAACCAGCTCCTTGTTATATCAGATTTGACAGGACCATCCACAGCCTGGTGTCAGGCTCCAGGCCGTGCTGAAGGAGGCGAAACCGCTCTGTAACCAGCTCCTTGTTATATCAGATTTGACAGGACCATCCACAGCCTGGTGTCAGGCTCCAGGCTGTGCTGAAGGAGGTGACACCGTTCTGTAACCAGCTCCTTGTTATATCAGATTTGACAGGGCCATCCACAGTCTCGAGTCAGGCTCCAGGCCGTGCTGAAGGAGGCGACACCGCTCTGTAACCAGCTCCTTGTTATATCAGATTTGACAGGACCATCCACAGCCTGGTGTCAGGATCCAGGCCGTGCTGAAGGAGGCAACACTGTTCTGTAACCAGCACCTTGTTATATCAGATTTGACAGGACCATCCACAGCCTGGTGTCAGGCCCCAGGCCGTGCTGAAGGAGGCGACACCGTTCTGTAACCAGCTCCTTGTTATATCAGATTTGACAGGAACATCCACAGCCTGGTGTCAGGGTCCAGGCCGTGCTGAAGGACGCGACACTGTTCTGTAACCAGCACCTTGTTATAACAGATTTGACAGGACCATCCACAGCCTGGTGTCAGGCTCCAGGCCGTGCTGAAGGAGGCGACACCGTTCTGTAACCAGCTCCTTGTTATATCAGATTTGACAGGACCATCCACAGCCTGGTGTCAGGATCCAGGCCGTGCTGAAGGAGGCGACACTGTTCTGTAACAAGCACCTCGTTATAACAGATATGACAGGACCATCCACAGCCTGGTGTCAGGCTCCAGGCCGTGCTGAAGGAGGCGACACCGTTCTGTAACCAGCACCTTGTTGTATCAGATTTGACAGGACCATCCACAGCCTGGTGTCAGGCCCCAAGCCGTGCTGAAGGAGGCGACACCGTTCTGTAACCAGCTCCTTGTTATATCAGATTTGACAGGACCATCCACATCCAGGTGTCAGGCTCCAGGCCGTGCTGAAGGAGGTGACACCGTTCTGTAACCAGTTCCTTGATATAGCAGATTTGACAGGACCATCCACAGCCTGGTGTCAGGCTCCAGGCCGTGCTGAAGGAGGCGACACCGTTCTGTAACCAGCTCCTTGTTATGTCAGGTTTGTCAGGACTATCCACAGCCTGCTGTCAGGCTCCAGGCCGTGCTGAAGGAGGCAACACCGTTCTGGAACCAGCTCCTTGTTATATCAGATTTGACAGGACCATCCACAGCCTGGTGTCAGGCTCCAGGCCGCGCTGAAGGAGGCGACACCGTTCTGTAACCAGCTTCTTGTTATATCAGATTTGACAGGCCCACTCATAGCCTGGTGTCAGGCTCCAGACCGTGCTGAAGGAGGTGACACCGTTCTGTAACCAGCTCCTTGTTATATCAGATTTGACAGGACCATCCACAGCCTGGTGTCAGGCTCCAGGCCGTGCTGAAGGAGGCGACACCGTTCTGTAACCAGCTCCTTGTTATATCAGATTTGACAGCACCATCCACAGCCTGGTGTCAGGCTCCAGGCCGTGCTGAAGGAGGCGACACCGTTCTGTAACCAGCTCCTTGTTATATCAGATTTGACAGGACCATCCACAGCCTGGTGTCAGGCTCCAGGCCGTGCTGAAGGAGGCGAAACCGCTCTGTAACCAGCTCCTTGTTATATCAGATTTGACAGGACCATCCACAGCCTGGTGTCAGGCTCCAGGCTGTGCTGAAGGAGGTGACACCGTTCTGTAACCAGCTCCTTGTTATATCAGATTTGACAGGGCCATCCACAGTCTCGAGTCAGGCTCCAGGCCGTGCTGAAGGAGGCGACACCGCTCTGTAACCAGCTCCTTGTTATATCAGATTTGACAGGACCATCCACAGCCTGGTGTCAGGATCCAGGCCGTGCTGAAGGAGGCAACACTGTTCTGTAACCAGCACCTTGTTATATCAGATTTGACAGGACCATCCACAGCCTGGTGTCAGGCCCCAGGCCGTGCTGAAGGAGGCGACACCGTTCTGTAACCAGCTCCTTGTTATATCAGATTTGACAGGAACATCCACAGCCTGGTGTCAGGGTCCAGGCCGTGCTGAAGGAGGCGACACTGTTCTGTAACCAGCACCTTGTTATAACAGATTTGACAGGACCATCCACAGCCTGGTGTCAGGCTCCAGGCCGTGCTGAAGGAGGCGACACCGTTCTGTAACCAGCTCCTTGTTATATCAGATTTGACAGGACCATCCACAGCCTGGTGTCAGGATCTAGGCCGTGCTGAAGGAGTCGACACTGTTCTGTAACCAGCACCTTGTTATAACAGATATGACAGGACCATACACAGCCTGGTGTCAGGCTCCAGGCCGTGCTGAAGGAGGCGACACCGTTCTGTAACCAGCACCTTGTTGTATCAGATTTGACAGGACCATCCACAGCCTGGTGTCAGGCCCCAAGCCGTGCTGAAGGAGGCGACACCGTTCTGTAACCAGCTCCTTGTTATATCAGATTTGACAGGACCATCCACATCCAGGTGTCAGGCTCCAGGCCGTGCTGAAGGAGGTGACACCGTTCTGTAACCAGTTCCTTGATATATCAGATTTGACAGGACCATCCACAGCCTGGTGTCAGGCTCCAGGCCGTGCTGAAGGAGGCGACACCGTTCTGTAACCAGCTCCTTGTTATGTCAGGTTTGTCAGGACTATCCACAGCCTGCTGTCAGGCTCCAGGCCGTGCTGAAGGAGGCAACACCGTTCTGGAACCAGCTCCTTGTTATATCAGATTTGACAGGACCATCCACAGCCTGGTGTCAGGCTCCAGGCCGCGCTGAAGGAGGCGACACCGTTCTGTAACCAGCTCCTTGTTATATCAGATTTGACAGGCCCACTCATAGCCTGGTGTCAGGCTCCAGACCGTGCTGAAGGAGGTGACACCGTTCTGTAACCAGCTCCTTGTTATATCAGATTTGACAGGACCATCCACAGCCTGGTGTCAGGCTCCAGGCCGTGCTGAAGGAGGCGACACCGTTCTGTAACCAGCTCCTTGTTATATCAGATTTGACAGCACCATCCACAGCCTGGTGTCAGGCTCCAGGCCGTGCTGAAGGAGGCGACACCGTTCTGTAACCACCTCCTTGTTATATCAGATTTGACAGGACCATCCACAGCCTGGTGTCAGGCTCCTGGCCGTGCTGAAGGAGGCGACACCGTTCTGTAACCAGCTCCTTGTTATATCAAATTTGACAGGACCATCCACAGCCTGGTGTCAGGCTCCAGGCCGTGCTGAAGGAGGCGATACCGTTCTGTAACCTGCTCCTTGTTATATCAGATTTGACAGGACCATCCACAGCCTGGTGTCAGGCTCCAGGCCGTGCTGAAGGAGGCGACACCGTTCTGTAACCAGCACCTTGTTATATCAGATTTGACAGGACCATCCACAGGCTGGTGTCAGGCTCCAGGCCGTGCTGAAGGAGGCGACACCGTTCTGTAACCAGCTCCTTGTTATATCAGATTTGACAGGACCATCCACAGCCTGGTGTCAGGATTCAGGACGTGCTGAAGGAGGCGACACCGTTCTGTAACCTGCTCCTTGTTATATCAGATTTGACAGGACCATCCACAGCCTGGTGTCAGGCTCCAGGCCGTGCTGAAGGAGGCGACACTGTTCTGTAACCAGCTCCTTGTTATATAAGATTTGACAGGACCATCCACAGTCTGGTTTCAGGCTCCAGGCCGTGCTGAGTGAGGCAACACCGTTCTGTAACCAGCTCCTTGTTATATCAGATTTGACAGGACCATCCACAGACTGGTGTCAGGCTCCAGGCCGTGCTGAAGGAGGCGACACCGTTCTTTAACCAGCTCCTTGTTCTATCAGATTTGTCAGGACCATACACAGCCTGGTGTCAGGCTGCAGGCCGCGCTGAAGGAGGCGACACCGTTCTTTAACCAGCTCCTTGTTATATCAGATTTGACAGGACCATCCACAGCCTGGTGTCAGGCTCCACGCTGTGCTGAAGGAGGTGACACCGTTCTGTAACCAGCTCCTTGTTATATCAGATTTGACAGGACCATCCACAGTCTCGTGTCAGGCTCCAGGCCATGCTGAAGGAGGCGACACCGCTCTGTAACCAGCTCCTTGTTATATCAGATTTGACAGTACCATCCACAGTCTCGTGTCAGGCTCCAGGCCGTGCTGAAGGAGGCGACACCGCTCTGTAACCAGCTCTTTGTTATATCAGATTTCACAGGACCATCCACAGCCTGGTGTCAGGCTTCAGGCCGTGCTGAAGGAGGCGACACCGTTCTGTAACCAGCACCTTGTTGTATCAGATTTGACAGGACCATCCACAGCCTGGTGTCAGGCTCCAGGCCGTGCTGAAGGAGGTGACACCTTTCTGTAACAAGCTCCTTGTTATATCAGATTTGACAGGACCATCCACAGCCTGGTGTCAGGCTCCAGGACGTGCTGAAGGAGGCGACACCGTTCTGTAACCAGCTCCTTGTTCTATCAGATTTGACAGGACCATCCACAGCCTGGTGTCAGGCTCCAGGCCGTGCTAAAGGAGGCGACACTGTTCTGTAACCAGCTCCTTGTTATATAAGATTTGACAGAACCATCCACAGTCTGGTTTCAGGCTCCAGGCCGTGCTGAGTGAGGCGACACCGTTCTGTAACCAGCTCCTTGTTATATCAGATTTGACAGGACCATCCACAGCCTGGTGTCAGGCCCCAGGCCGTGCTGAAGGAGGTGACGCCGTTCTGTAACCAGCTCCTTGTTATATCAGATTTTACAGGACAATCCACAGCCTGGTGTCAGGCTCCAGGCTGTGCTGAAGGAGGTGACACCGTTCTGTAACCAGCTCCTTGTTATATCAGATTTGACAGGACCATCCACAGCCTGGTGTCAGGCTCCAGGCCGTGCTGAAGGAGGCGAAACCGCTCTGTAACCAGCTCCTTGTTATATCAGATTTGACAGGACCATCCACAGCCTGGTGTTAGGATCCAGGCCGTGCTGAAGGAGGCGACACCGTTCTGTAACCAGCTCCTTGTTATATCAGATTTGACAGGACCATCCACAGCCTGGTGTCAGGCTCCAGGCTGTGCTGAAGGAGGTGACGCCGTTCTGTAACCAGCTCCTTGTTATATCAGATTTGACAGGACAATCCACAGCCTGGTGTCAGGCTCCAGGCTGTGCTGAAGGAGGTGACACCGTTCTGTAACCAGCTCCTTGTTATATCAGATTTGACAGGACCATCCACAGCCTGGTGTCAGGCTCCAGGCCTTGCTGAAGGAGGCGAAACCGCTCTGTAACCAGCTCCTTGTTATATCAGATTTGACAGGACCATCCACAGCCTGGTGTTAGGATCCAGGCCGTGCTGAAGGAGGCGACACTGTTCTGTAACCAGCACCTTGTTATAACAGATTTGACAGGACCATCCACAGCCTGGTGTCAGGCTCCAGGCTGTGCTGAAGGAGGTGACACCGTTCTGTAACCAGCTCCTTGTTATATCAGATTTGACAGGGCCATCCACAGTCTCGAGTCAGGCTCCAGGCCGTGCTGAAGGAGGCGACACCGTTCTGTAACCAGCTCCTTGTTATATCAGATTTGACAGGACCATCCACAGCCTGGTGTCAGGCTCCAGGCCGTGCTGAAGGAGGCGACACCGTTCTGTAACCAGCTCCTTGTTATATCAGATTTGACAGGACCATCCACAGCCTGGTGTCAGGATCCAGGCCGTGCTGAAGGAGGCAACACTGTTCTGTAACCAGCACCTTGTTATATCAGATTTGACAGGACCATCCACAGCCTGGTGTCAGGCCCCAGGCCGTGCTGAAGGAGGCGACACCGTTCTGTAACCAGCTCCTTGTTATATCAGATTTGACAGGACCATCCACAGCCTGGTGTCAGGCTCCAGGACGTGCTGAAGGAGGCGACACCGTTCTGTAACCTGCTCCTTGTTATATCAGATTTGACAGGACCATCCACAGCCTGGTGTCAGGCTCCAGGCCGTGCTGAAGGAGGCGACACTGTCCTGTAACCAGCTCCTTGTTATATAAGATTTGACAGGACCATCCACAGTCTTGCTTCAGGCTCCAGGCCGTGCTGAGTGAGGCAACACCGTTCTGTAACCAGCTCCTTGTTATATCAGATTTGACAGGACCATCCACAGTCTCGAGTCAGGCTTCAGGCCGTGCTGAAGGAGGCGACACCGCTCTGTAACCAGCTCCTTGTTATATCAGATTTGACAGGACCATCCACAGCCTGGTGTCAGGATCCAGACCGTGCTGAAGGGGGCGACACTGTTCTGTAACCAGCACCTTGTTATAACAGATTTGACAGGACCATCCACAGCCTGGTGTCAGGCTCCAGGCCGTGCTGAAGGAGGCGACACCGTTCTGTAACCAGCACCTTGTTGTATCAGATTTGACAGGACCATCCACAGCCTGGTGTCAGGCCCCAAGCCGTGCTGAAGGAGGCGACACCGTTCTGTAACCAGCTCCTTGTTATATCAGATTTGACAGGACCATCCACATCCAGGTGTCAGGCTCCAGGCCGTGCTGAAGGAGGTGACACCGTTCTGTAACCAGTTCCTTGATATATCAGATTTGACAGGACCATCCACAGCCTGGTGTCAGGCTCCAGCCCGTGCTGAAGGAGGCGACACCGTTCTGTAACCAGCTCCTTGTTATGTCAGGTTTGTCAGGACTATCCACAGCCTGCTGTCAGGCTCCAGGCCGTGCTGAAGGAGGCAACACCGTTCTGGAACCAGCTCCTTGTTATATCAGATTTGACAGGACCATCCACAGCCTGGTGTCAGGCTCCAGGCCGCGCTGAAGGAGGCGACACCGTTCTGTAACCAGCTCCTTGTTATATCAGATTTGACAGGCCCACTCATAGCCTGGTGTCAGGCTCCAGACCGTGCTGAAGGAGGTGACACCGTTCTGTAACCAGTTCCTTGTTATATCAGATTTGACAGGACCATCCACAGCCTGGTGTCAGGCCCCAGGCCGTGCTGAAGGAGGTGACGCCGTTCTGTAACCAGCTCCTTGTTATATCAGATTTTACAGGACAATCCACAGCCTGGTGTCAGGCTCCAGGCTGTGCTGAAGGAGGTGACACCGTTCTGTAACCAGCTCCTTGTTATATCAGATTTGACAGGACCATCCACAGCCTGGTGTCAGGCTCCAGGCCGTGCTGAAGGAGGCGAAACCGCTCTGTAACCAGCTCCTTGTTATATCAGATTTGACAGGACCATCCACAGCCTGGTGTTAGGATCCAGGCCGTGCTGAAGGAGGCGACACCGTTCTGTAACCAGCTCCTTGTTATATCAGATTTGACAGGACCATCCACAGCCTGGTGTCAGGCTCCAGGCTGTGCTGAAGGAGGTGACGCCGTTCTGTAACCAGCTCCTTGTTATATCAGATTTGACAGGACAATCCACAGCCTGGTGTCAGGCTCCAGGCTGTGCTGAAGGAGGTGACACCGTTCTGTAACCAGCTCGTTGTTATATCAGATTTGACAGGACCATCCACAGCCTGGTGTCAGGCTCCAGGCCTTGCTGAAGGAGGCGAAACCGCTCTGTAACCAGCTCCTTGTTATATCAGATTTGACAGGACCATCCACAGCCTGTTGTTAGGATCCAGGCCGTGCTGAAGGAGGCGACACTGTTCTGTAACCAGCACCTTGTTATAACAGATTTGACAGGACCATCCACAGCCTGGTGTCAGGCTCCAGGCTGTGCTGAAGGAGGTGACACCGTTCTGTAACCAGCTCCTTGTTATATCAGATTTGACAGGGCCATCCAGTCTCGAGTCAGGCTCCAGGCCGTGCTGAAGGAGGCGACACCGTTCTGTAACCAGCTCCTTGTTATATCAGATTTGACAGGACCATCCACAGCCTGGTGTCAGGCTCCAGGCCGTGCTGAAGGAGGCGACACCGTTCTGTAACCAGCTCCTTGTTATATCAGATTTGACAGGACCATCCACAGCCTGGTGTCAGGATCCAGGCCGTGCTGAAGGAGGCAACACTGTTCTGTAACCAGCACCTTGTTATATCAGATTTGACAGGACCATCCACAGCCTGGTGTCAGGCCCCAGGCCGTGCTGAAGGAGGCGACACCGTTCTGTAACCAGTTCCTTGTTATATCAGATTTGACAGGACCATCCACAGCCTGGTGTCAGGCTCCAGGACGTGCTGAAGGAGGCGACACCGTTCTGTAACCTGCTCCTTGTTATATCAGATTTGACAGGACCATCCACAGCCTGGTGTCAGGCTCCAGGCCGTGCTGAAGGAGGCGACACTGTCCTGTAACCAGCTCCTTGTTATATAAGATTTGACAGGACCATCCACAGTCTGGCTTCAGGCTCCAGGCCGTGCTGAGTGAGGCAACACCGTTCTGTATCCAGCTCCTTGTTATATCAGATTTGACAGGACCATCCACAGCCTGGTGTCAGGCTCCAGGCCGTGCTGAAGGAGGCGACACCGTTCTGTAACCAGCTCCTTGTTCTATCAGATTTGTCAGGACCATCCACAGCCTGGTGTCAGGCTCCAGGCCGCGCTGAAGGAGGCGACACCGTTCTGTAACCAGCTCCTTGTTATATCAGATTTGACAGGACCATCCACAGCCTGGTGTCAGGCTCCAGGCTGTGCTGAAGGAGGTGACACCGTTCTGTAACCAGCTCCTTGTTATATCAGATTTGACAGGACCATCCACAGTCTCGAGTCAGGCTTCAGGCCGTGCTGAAGGAGGCGACACCGCTCTGTAACCAGCTCCTTGTTATATCAGATTTGACAGGACCATCCACAGCCTGGTGTCAGGATCCAGACCGTGCTGAAGGAGGCGACACTGTTCTGTAACCAGCACCTTGTTATAACAGATTTGACAGGACCATCCACAGCCTGGTGTCAGGCTCCAGGCCGTGCTGAAGGAGGCGACACCGTTCTGTAACCAGCACCTTGTTGTATCAGATTTGACAGGACCATCCACAGCCTGGTGTCAGGCCCCAAGCCGTGCTGAAGGAGGCGACACCGTTCTGTAACCAGCTCCTTGTTATATCAGATTTGACAGGACCATCCACATCCAGGTGTCAGGCTCCAGGCCGTGCTGAAGGAGGTGACACCGTTCTGTAACCAGTTCCTTGATATATCAGATTTGACAGGACCATCCACAGCCTGGTGTCAGGCTCCAGCCCGTGCTGAAGGAGGCGACACCGTTCTGTAACCAGCTCCTTGTTATGTCAGGTTTTGTCAGGACTATCCACAGCCTGCTGTCAGGCTCCAGGCCGTGCTGAAGGAGGCAACACCGTTCTGGAACCAGCTCCTTGTTATATCAGATTTGACAGGACCATCCACAGCCTGGTGTCAGGCTCCAGGCCGCGCTGAAGGAGGCGACACCGTTCTGTAACCAGCTCCTTGTTATATCAGATTTGACAGGCCCACTCATAGCCTGGTGTCAGGCTCCAGACCGTGCTGAAGGAGGTGACACCGTTCTGTAACCAGCTCCTTGTTATATCAGATTTGACAGGACCTTCCACAGCCTGGTGTCAGGCTCCAGGCCGTGCTGAAGGAGGCGACACCGTTCTGTAACCAGCTCCTTGTTATATCAGATTTGACAGCACCATCCACAGCCTGGTGTCAGGCTCCAGGCCGTGCTGAAGGAGGCGACACCGTTCTGTAACCACCTCCTTGTTATATCAGATTTGACAGGACCATCCACAGCCTGGTGTCAGGCTCCTGGCCGTGCTGAAGGAGGCGACACCGTTCTGTAACCAGCTCCTTGTTATATCAAATTTGACAGGACCATCCACAGCCTGGTGTCAGGCTCCAGGCCGTGCTGAAGGAGGCGATACCGTTCTGTAACCTGCTCCTTGTTATATCAGATTTGACAGGACCATCCACAGCCTGGTGTCAGGCTCCAGGCCGTGCTGAAGGAGGCGACACCGTTCTGTAACCAGCACCTTGTTATATCAGATTTGACAGGACCATCCACAGGCTGGTGTCAGGCTCCAGGCCGTGCTGAAGGAGGCGACACCGTTCTGTAACCAGCTCCTTGTTATATCAGATTTGACAGGACCATCCACAGCCTGGTGTCAGGCTCCAGGACGTGCTGAAGGAGGCGACACCGTTCTGTAACCTGCTCCTTGTTATATCAGATTTGACAGGACCATCCACAGCCTGGTGTCAGGCTCCAGGCCGTGCTGAAGGAGGCGACACTGTTCTGTAACCAGCTCCTTGTTATATAAGATTTGACAGGACCATCCACAGTCTGGTTTCAGGCTCCAGGCCGTGCTGAGTGAGGCAACACCGTTCTGTAACCAGCTCCTTGTTATATCAGATTTGACAGGACCATCCACAGCCTGGTGTCAGGCTCCAGGCCGTGCTGAAGGAGGCGACACCGTTCTTTAACCAGCTCCTTGTTCTATCAGATTTGTCAGGACCATCCACAGCCTGGTGTCAGGCTCCAGGCCGCGCTGAAGGAGGCGACACCGTTCTGTAACCAGCTCCTTGTTATATCAGATTTGACAGGACCATCCACAGCCTGGTGTCAGGCTCCACGCTGTGCTGAAGGAGGTGACACCGTTCTGTAACCAGCTCCTTGTTATATCAGATTTGACAGGACCATCCACAGTCTCGTGTCAGGCTCCAGGCCATGCTGAAGGAAGCGACACCGCTCTGTAACCAGCTCCTTGTTATATCAGATTTGACAGTACCATCCACAGTCTCGTGTCAGGCTCCAGGCCGTGCTGAAGGAGGCGACACCGCTCTGTAACCAGCTCTTTGTTATATCAGATTTCACAGGACCATCCACAGCCTGGTGTCAGGCTTCAGGCCGTGCTGAAGGAGGCGACACCGTTCTGTAACCAGCACCTTGTTGTATCAGATTTGACAGGACCGTCCACAGCCTGGTGTCAGGCTCCAGGCCGTGCTGAAGGAGGTGACACCTTTCTGTAACAAGCTCCTTGTTATATCAGATTTGACAGGACCATCCACAGCCTGGTGTCAGGCTCCAGGACGTGCTGAAGGAGGCGACACCGTTCTGTAACCAGCTCCTTGTTCTATCAGATTTGACAGGACCATCCACAGCCTGGTGTCAGGCTCCAGGCCGTGCTGAAGGAGGCGACACCGTTCTGTAACCAGCTCCTTCTTGTATCAGATTTGACAGGACCATCCACAGCCTGGTGTCAGGCTCCAGGGCGTGCTAAAGGAGGCGACACTGTTCTGTAACCAGCTCCTTGTTATATAAGATTTGACAGAACCATCCACAGTCTGGTTTCAGGCTCCAGGCCGTGCTGAGTGAGGCGACACCGTTCTGTAACCAGCTCCTTGTTATATCAGATTTGACAGGACCATCCACAGCCTGGTGTCAGGCCCCAGGCCGTGCTGAAGGAGGTGACGCCGTTCTGTAACCAGCTCCTTGTTATATCAGATTTTACAGGACAATCCACAGCCTGGTGTCAGGCTCCAGGCTGTGCTGAAGGAGGTGACACCGTTCTGTAACCAGCTCCTTGTTATATCAGATTTGACAGGACCATCCACAGCCTGGTGTCAGGCTCCAGGCCGTGCTGAAGGAGGCGAAACCGCTCTGTAACCAGCTCCTTGTTATATCAGATTTGACAGGACCATCCACAGCCTGGTGTTAGGATCCAGGCCGTGCTGAAGGAGGCGACACCGTTCTGTAACCAGCTCCTTGTTATATCAGATTTGACAGGACCATCCACAGCCTGGTGTCAGGCTCCAGGCTGTGCTGAAGGAGGTGACGCCGTTCTGTAACCAGCTCCTTGTTATATCAGATTTGACAGGACAATCCACAGCCTGGTGTCAGGCTCCAGGCCGTGCTGAAGGAGGTGACACCGTTCTGTAACCAGCTCCTTGTTATATCAGATTTGACAGGACCTTCCACAGCCTGGTGTCAGGCTCCAGGCCTTGCTGAAGGAGGCGAAACCGCTCTGTAACCAGCTCCTTGTTATATCAGATTTGAGAGGACCATCCACAGCCTGGTGTTAGGATCCAGGCCGTGCTGAAGGAGGCGACACTGTTCTGTAACCAGCACCTTGTTATAACAGATTTGACAGGACCATCCACAGCCTGGTGTCAGGCTCCAGGCTGTGCTGAAGGAGGTGACACCGTTCTGTAACCAGCTCCTTGTTATATCAGATTTGACAGGGCCATCCACAGTCTCGAGTCAGGCTCCAGGTCGTGCTGAAGGAGGCGACACCGTTCTGTAACCAGCTCCTTGTTATATCAGATTTGACAGGACCATCCACAGCCTGGTGTCAGGCTCCAGGCCGTGCTGAAGGAGGAGACACCGTTCTGTAACCAGCTCCTTGTTATATCAGATTTGACAGGACCATCCACAGCCTGGTGTCAGGATCCAGGCCGTGCTGAAGGAGGCAACACTGTTCTGTAACCAGCACCTTGTTATATCAGATTTGACAGGACCATCCACAGCCTGGTGTCAGGCCCCAGGCCGTGCTGAAGGAGGCGACACCGTTCTGTAACCAGCTCCTTGTTATATCAGATTTGACAGGACCATCCACAGCCTGGTGTCAGGCTCCAGGACGTGCTGAAGGAGGCGACACCGTTCTGTAACCTGCTCCTTGTTATATCAGATTTGACAGGACCATCCACAGCCTGGTGTCAGGCTCCAGGCCGTGCTGAAGGAGGAGACACCGTTCTGTAACCAGCTCCTTGTTATATCAGATTTGACAGGACCATCCACAGCCTGGTGTCAGGATCCAGGCCGTGCTGAAGGAGGCAACACTGTTCTGTAACCAGCACCTTGTTATATCAGATTTGACAGGACCATCCACAGCCTGGTGTCAGGCCCCAGGCCGTGCTGAAGGAGGCGACACCGTTCTGTAACCAGCTCCTTGTTATATCAGATTTGACAGGACCATCCACAGCCTGGTGTCAGGCTCCAGGACGTGCTGAAGGAGGCGACACCGCTCTGTAACCAGCTCCTTGTTATATCAGATTTGACAGGACCATGCACAGCCTGGTGTCAGGCTTCAGGCCGTGCTGAAGGAGGCGACACCGTTCTGTAACCAGCACCTTGTTGTATCAGATTTGACAGGACCATCCACAGACTGGTGTCAGGCTCCAGGCCGTGCTGAAGGAGGTGGCACCTTTCTGTAACAAGCTCCTTGTTATATCAGATTTGACAGGACCATGCACAGCCTGGTTTCAGGCTCCAGGGCGTGCTGAAGGAGGCGACACCGTTCTGTAACCAGCTCCTTGTTCTATCAGATTTGACAGGACCATCCACAGCCTGGTGTCAGGCTCCAGGCCGTGCTAAAGGAGGCGACACTGTTCTGTAACCAGCTCCTTGTTATATAAGTTTTGACAGAACCATCCACAGTCTGGTTTCAGGCTCCAGGCCGTGCTGAGTGAGGCGAAACCGTTCTGTAACCAGCTTCTTGTTATATCAGATTTGGCAGGACCATCCACAGCCTGGTGTCAGGCCCCAGGCCGTGCTGAAGGAGGTGACGCAGTTCTGTAACCAGCTCCTTGTTATATCAGATTTGACAGGACAATCCACAGCCTGGTGTCAGGCTCCAGGCTGTGCTGAAGGAGGTGACACCGTTCTGTAACCAGCTGCTTTTTATATCAGATTTGACAGGACCATCCACAGCCTGGTGTCAGGCTCCAGGCCGTGCTGAAGGAGGCGAAACCACTCTGTAACAGCTCCTTGTTATATCAGATTTGACAGGACCATCCACAGCCTGGTGTTAGGATCCAGTCCGTGCTGAAGGAGGCGACACTGTTCTGTAACCAGCACCTTGTTATAACAGATTTGACAGGACCATCCACAGCCTGGTGTCAGGCTCCAGGCTGTGCTGAAGGAGGTGACACCGTTCTGTAACCAGCTCCTTGTTATATCAGATTTGACAGGGCCATCCACAGTCTCGTGTCAGGCTCCAGGCCGTGCTGAAGGAGGCGACACCGCTCTGTAACCAGCTCCTTGTTATATCAGATTTGACAAGACCATCCACAGCCTGGTGTCAGGATCCAGGCCGTGCTGAAGGAGGCAACACTGTTCTGTAACCAGCACCTTGTTATAACAGATTTGACAGGACCATCCACAGCCTGGTGTCAGGCTCCAGGCCGTGCTGAAGGAGGCGACACCGCTCTGTAACCAGCTCCTTGTTATATCAGTTTTGACAGGACCATCCACAGCCTGGTGTCAGGCTTCAGGCCGTGCTAAAGGAGGTGACTCCTTTCTGTAACAAGCTCCTTGTTATATCAGATTTGACAGGACCATCCACAGCCTGTTGTCAGGCTCCAGGACGTGCTGAAGGAGGCGACACCGTTCTGTAACCAGCTCCTTGTTCTATCAGATTTGACAGGACCATCCACAGCCTGGTGTCAGGCTCCAGGCCGTGCTAAAGGAGGCGACACTGTTCTGTAACCAGCTCCTTGTTATATAAGATTTGACAGGACCATCCACAGTCTGGTTTCAGGCTCCAGGCCGTGCTGAGTGAGGCAACACCGTTCTGTAACCAGCTCCTTGTTATATCAGATTTGACAGGACCATCCGCAGCCTGGTGTCAGGCTCCAGGCCGTGCTGAAGGAGGCCACACCGTTCTGTAACCAGCACCTTGTTATATCAGATTTGACAGCAGCATCCACAGCCTGGTGTCAGGCTCTAGGCCGTGCTGAAGGAGGCGACACCGTTCTGTAACCAGTTCCTTGATATATCAGATTTGACAGGACTATCCACAGCCTGGTGTCAGGCTCCAGGCCGTGCGGAAGGAGGCGACACCATTCTGTAACCAGCTCCTTGTTATGTCAGGTTTGACAGGACTATCCACAGCCTGGTGTCAGGCTCCAGGCCGTGCTGAAGGAGGTGACACCGTTCTGTAACCAGCTCCTTGTTCTATCAGATTTCACAGGACCATCCACAGCCTGGTGTCAGGCTCCAGGCCGTGCTGAGTGAGGCGACACCGTTCTGTGACCAGATCCTTGTTATATCAGATTTGACAGGACCATCCACAGCCTGGTGTCAGGCTCCAGGCCGTGCTGAAGGAGGCGACACCGTTCTGTAACCAGTGCCTTGATATATCAGATTTGACAGGACTATCCACAGCCTGGTGTCAGGCTCCAGGCCGTGCTGAAGGAGGCGACACCATTCTGTAACCAGCTCCTTGTTAAGTCAGGTTTGACAGGACTATCCACAGCCTGGTGTCAGGCTCCAGGCCGTGCTGAAGAAGGTGACACCGTTCTGTAACCAGCTCCTTGTTCTATCAGATTTGACAGGACCATCCACAGCCTGGTGTCAGGCTCGAGGCCGTGCTGAGTGAGGCGACACCGTTCTGTGACCAGATCCTTGTTATATCAGATTTGACAGGACCATCCACAGCCTGGTGTCAGGCCGCAGGCCGTGCTGAAGGAGGTGACGCCGTTCTGTAACCAGCTCCTTGTTATATCAGATTTGACAGGACCATCCACAACCTAGTGTCAGGCTCCAGGACGTGCTGAAGGAGGCGACACCGTTCTGTAACCAGCTCCTTGTTCTATCAGATTTGACAGGACCATCCACAGCTGGTGTCAGGCTCCAGGCCGTGCTAAAGGAGGCGACACTGTTCTGTAACCAGCTCCTTGTTATATAAGATTTGGCAGGACCATCCACAGTCTGGTTTCAGGCTCCAGGCCGTGCTGAAGGAGGCGACACCGCTCTGTAACCAGCTCCTTGTTATATCAGATTTGACAGTACCATCCACAGCCTGGTGTCAGAATCCAGACCGTGCTGAAGCAGGCGACACTGTTCTGTAACCAGCACCTTGTTATAACAGATTTGACAGGACCATCCACAGCCTGGTGTCAGGCCCCAGGCCGTGCTGATGGAGGTGACGCCGTTCTGTAAACAGCTCCTTCTTATATCAGATTTGACAGGACCATCCACAGCCTGGTGCCAGGCTCCAGGCTGTGCTGAAGGAGGTGACACCGTTCTGTAACCAGCTCCTTGTTATATCAGATTTGACAGTACCATCCACAGTCTCGTGTCAGGCTCCAGGCCGTGCTGAAGGAGGCGACACCGCTCTGTAACCAGCTCCTTGTTATATCAGATTTGACAGGACCATCTACAGCCTGGTGTGAGGCTTCAGGCCGTGCTGAAGGAGGTGACACCGTTCTGTAACCAGCACCTTGTTGTATCAGATTTGACAGGACCATCCACAGCCTGGTGTCAGGTTCCAGGCCGTGCTGAAGGAGGTGACACCTTTCTGTAACAAGCTCCTTGTTATATCAGATTTGACAGGACCATCCACAGCCTGGTGTCAGGCTCCAGGACGTGCTGAAGGAGGCGACACCGTTCTGTAACAGCTCCTTGTTCTATCAGATTTGACAGGACCATCCACAGCCTGGTGTCAGGCTCCAGGCCGTGCTAAAGGAGGCGACACTGTTCTGTAACCAGCTCCTTGTTATATAAGTTTTGACAGATCCATCCACAGTCTGGTTTCAGGCTCCAGGCCGTGCTGAGTGAGGCGAAACCGTTCTGTAACCAGCTCCTTGTTATATCAGATTTGACAGGACCATCCACAGCCTGGTGTCAGGCCCCAGGCCGTGCTGAAGGAGGTGACGCCGTTCTGTAACCAGCTCCTTGTTATATCAGATTTGACAGGACCATCCACAGCCTGGTGTCAGGCTCCAGGCCGTGCTGAAGGAGGCGAAACCGCTCTGTAACCAGCTCCTTGTTATATCAGATTTGACAGGACCCTCCACAGCCTGGTGTTAGGATCCAGGCCGTGCTGAAGGAGGCGACACTGTTCTGTAACCAGCACCTTGTTATAACAGATTTGACAGGACCATCCACAGCCTGGTGTCAGGCTCCAGGCTGTGCTGAAGGAGGTGACACCGTTCTGTAACCAGCTCCTTGTTATATCAGATTTGACAGGGCCATCCACAGTCTCGTGTCAGGCTCCAGGCCGTGCTGAAGGAGGCGACACAGCTCTGTAACCAGCTCCTTGTTATATAAGATTTGACAAGACCATCCACAGCCTGGTGTCAGGATCCAGGCCGTGCTGAAGGAGGCAACACTGTTCTGTAACCAGCACCTTGTTATAACAGATTTGACTGGACCATCCACAGCCTGGTGTCAGGCCCCAGGCCGTGCTGAAGGAGGTGACGCCGTTCTGTAACCAGCTCCTTGTTATATCAGATTTGACAGGACCATGCACAGCCTGGTTTCAGGCTCCAGGACGTGCTGAAGGAGGCGATACCGTTCTGTAACCAGCTCCTTGTTCTATCAGATTTGACAGGACCATCCACAGCCTGGTGTCAGGCTCCAGGCCGTGCTAAAGGAGGCGACACTGTTCTGTAACCAGCTCCTTGTTATATAAGTTTTGACAGAACCATCCACAGTCTGGTTTCAGGCTCCAGGCCGTGCTGAGTGAGGCGAAACCGTTCTGTAACCAGCTTCTTGTTATATCAGATTTGGCAGGACCATCCACAGCCTGGTGTCAGGCCCCAGGCCGTGCTGAAGGAGGTGACGCAGTTCTGTAACCAGCTCCTTGTTATATCAGATTTGACAGGACAATCCACAGCCTGGTGTCAGGCTCCAGGCTGTGCTGAAGGAGGTGACACCGTTCTGTAACCAGCTCCTTTTTATATCAGATTTGACAGGACCATCCACAGCCTGGTGTCAGGCTCCAGGCCGTGCTGAAGGAGGCGAAACCACTCTGTAACCAGCTCCTTGTTATATCAGATTTGACAGGACCATCCACAGCCTGGTGTTAGGATCCAGGCCGTGCTGAAGGAGGCGACACTTCTGTAACCAGCACCTTGTTATAACAGATTTGACAGGACCATCCACAGCCTGGTGTCAGGCTCCAGGCCGCGCTGAAGGAGGCGACACCGTTCTGTAACCAGCTCCTTGTTATATCAGATTTGACAGGACCATCCACAGCCTGGTGTCAGGCTCCAGGCTGTGCTGAAGGAGGTGACACCGTTCTGTAACCAGCTCCTTGTTATATCAGATTTGACAGGACCATCCACAGTCTCGTGTCAGGCTCCAGGCCATGCTAAAGGAGGCGACACCGCTCTGTAACCAGCTCCTTGTTATATCAGATTTGACAGTACCATCCACAGTCTCGTGTCAGGCTCCAGGCCGTGCTGAAGGAGGCGACACCGCTCTGTAACCAGCTCTTTGTTATATCAGATTTCACAAGACCATCCACAGCCTGGTGTCAGGCTTCAGGCCGTGCTGAAGGAGGCGACACCGTTCTGTAACCAGCACCTTGTTGTATCAGATTTGACAGGACCATCCACAGCCTGGTGTCAGGCTCCAGGCCGTGCTGAAGGAGGTGACACCTTTCTGTAACAAGCTCCTTGTTATATCAGATTTGACAGGACCATCCACAGCCTGGTGTCAGGCTCCAGGACGTGCTGAAGGAGGCGACACCGTTCTGTAACCAGCTCCTTGTTCTATCAGATTTGACAGGACCATCCACAGCCTGGTGTCAGGCTCCAGGCCGTGCTAAAGGAGGCGACACTGTTCTGTAACCAGCTCCTTGTTATATAAGATTTGACAGAACCATCCACAGTCTGGTTTCAGGCTCCAGGCCGTGCTGAGTGAGGCGACACCGTTCTGTAACCAGCTCCTTGTTATATCAGATTTGACAGGACCATCCACAGCCTGGTGTCAGGCCCCAGGCAGTGCTGAAGGAGGTGACGCCGTTCTGTAACCAGCTCCTTGTTATATCAGATTTTACAGGACAATCCACAGCCTGGTGTCAGGCTCCAGGCTGTGCTGAAGGAGGTGACACCGTTCTGTAACCAGCTCCTTGTTATATCAGATTTGACAGGACCATCCACAGCCTGGTGTCAGGCTCCAGGCCGTGCTGAAGGAGGCGAAACCGCTCTGTAACCAGCTCCTTTATATATCAGATTTGACAGGACCATCCACAGCCTGGTGTTAGGATCCAGGCCGTGCTGAAGGAGGCGACACCGTTCTGTAACCAGCTCCTTGTTATATCAGATTTGACAGGACCATCCACAGCCTGGTGTCAGGCTCCAGGCTGTGCTGAAGGAGGTGACGCCGTTCTGTAACCAGCTCCTTGTTATATCAGATTTGACAGGACCATCCACAGCCTGGTGTCAGGCTCCAGGCTGTGCTGAAGGAGGTGACACCGTTCTGTAACCAGCTCCTTGTTATATCAGATTTGACAGGACCATCCACAGCCTGGTGTCAGGCTCCAGGCCTTGCTGAAGGAGGCGAAACCGCTCTGTAACCAGCTCCTTGTTATATCAGATTTGAGAGGACCATCCACAGCCTGGTGTTAGGATCCAGGCCGTGCTGAAGGAGGCGACACTGTTCTGTAACCAGCACCTTGTTATAACAGATTTGACAGGACCATCCACAGCCTGGTGTCAGGCTCCAGGCTGTGCTGAAGGAGGTGACACCGTTCTGTAACCAGCTCCTTGTTATATCAGATTTGACAGGGCCATCCACAGTCTCGAGTCAGGCTCCAGGTCGTGCTGAAGGAGGCGACACCGTTCTGTAACCAGCTCCTTGTTATATCAGATTTGACAGGACTATCCACAGCCTGGTGTCAGGCTCCAGGCCGTGCTGAAGGAGGAGACACCGTTCTGTAACCAGCTCCTTGTTATATCAGATTTGACAGGACCATCCACAGCCTGGTGTCAGGATCCAGGCCGTGCTGAAGGAGGCAACACTGTTCTGTAACCAGCACCTTGTTATATCAGATTTGACAGGACCATCCACAGCCTGGTGTCAGGCCCCAGGCCGTGCTGAAGGAGGCGACACCGTTCTGTAACCAGCTCCTTGTTATATCAGATTTGACAGGACCATCCACAGCCTGGTGTCAGGCTCCAGGACGTGCTGAAGGAGGCGACACCGTTCTGTAACCTGCTCCTTGTTATATCAGATTTGACAGGACCACCCACAGCCTGGTGTCAGGCTCCAGGCCGTGCTGAAGGAGGAGACACCGTTCTGTAACCAGCTCCTTGTTATATCAGATTTGACAGGACCATCCACAGCCTGGTGTCAGGATCCAGGCCGTGCTGAAGGAGGCAACACTGTTCTGTAACCAGCACCTTGTTATATCAGATTTGACAGGACCATCCACAGCCTGGTGTCAGGCCCCAGGCCGTGCTGAAGGAGGCGACACCGTTCTGTAACCAGCTCCTTGTTATATCAGATTTGACAGGACCATCCACAGCCTGGTGTCAGGCTCCAGGACGTGCTGAAGGATGCGACACCGTTCTGTAACCTGCTCCTTGTTATATCAGATTTGACAGGACGATCCACAGCCTGGTGTCAGGCTCCAGGCCGTGCTGAAGGAGGCGACACTGTTCTGTAACCAGGTCCTTGTTATATAAGATTTGACAGGACCATCCACAGTCTGGCTTCAGGCTCCAGGCCGTGCTGAGTGAGGCAACACCGTTCTGTATCCAGCTCCTTGTTATATCAGATTTGACAGGACCATCCACAGCCTGGTGTCAGGCTCCAGGCCGTGCTGAAGGAGGCGACACCGTTCTGTAACCAGCTCCTTGTTCTATCAGATTTGTCAGGACCATCCACAGCCTGGTGTCAGGCTCCAGGCCGCGCTGAAGGAGGCGACACCGTTCTGTAACCAGCTCCTTGTTATATCAGATTTGACAGGACCATCCACAGCCTGGTGTCAGGCTCCAGGCTGTGCTGAAGGAGGTGACACCGTTCTGTAACCAGCTCCTTGTTATATCAGATTTGACAGGACCATTAACAGTCTCGAGTCAGGCTCCAGGCCGTGCTGAAGGAGGCGACACCGCTCTGTAACCAGCTCCTTGTTATATCAGATTTGACAGGACCATCCACAGCCTGGTGTCAGGATCCAGACCGTGCTGAAGGAGGCGACACTGTTCTGTAACCAGCACCTTGTTATAACAGATTTGACAGGACCATCCACAGCCTGGTGTCAGGCCCCAGGCCGTGCTGAAGGAGGTGACGCCGTTCTGTAACCAGCTCCTTGTTATATCAGATTTGACAGTACCATTTACAGTCTCGTGTCAGGCTACAGGCCGTGCTGAAGGAGGCGACACCGCTCTGTAACCAGCTCCTTGTTATATCAGATTTGACAGGACCATGCACAGCCTGGTGTCAGGCTTCAGGCCGTGCTGAAGGAGGCGACACCGTTCTGTAACCAGCACCTTGTTGTATCAGATTTGACAGGACCATCCACAGACTGGTGTCAGGCTCCAGGCCGTGCTGAAGGAGGTGACACCTTTCTGTAACAAGCTCCTTGTTATATCAGATTTGACAGGACCATGCACAGCCTGGTTTCAGGCTCCAGGACGTGCTGAAGGAGGCGACACCGTTCTGTAACCAGCTCCTTGTTCTATCAGATTTGACAGGACCATCCACAGCCTGGTGTCAGGCTCCAGGCCGTGCTAAAGGAGGCGACACTGTTCTGTAACCAGCTCCTTGTTATATAAGTTTTGACAGAACCATCCACAGTCTGGTTTCAGGCTCCAGGCCGTGCTGAGTGAGGCGAAACCGTTCTGTAACCAGCTTCTTGTTATATCAGATTTGGCAGGACCATCCACAGCCTGGTGTCAGGCCCCAGGCCGTGCTGAAGGAGGTGACGCAGTTCTGTAACCAGCTCCTTGTTATATCAGATTTGACAGGACAATCCACAGCCTGGTGTCAGGCTCCAGGCTGTGCTGAAGGAGGTGACACCGTTCTGTAACCAGCTCCTTTTTATATCAGATTTGACAGGACCATCCACAGCCTGGTGTTAGGATCCAGGCCGTGCTGAAGGAGGCGAAACCACTCTGTAACCAGCTCCTTGTTATATCAGATTTGACAGGACCATCCACAGCCTGGTGTTAGGATCCAGGCCGTGCTGAAGGAGGCGACACTGTTCTGTAACCAGCACCTTGTTATAACAGATTTGACAGGACCATCCACAGCCTGGTGTCAGGCTCCAGGCTGTGCTGAAGGAGGTGACACCGTTCTGTAACCAGCTCCTTGTTATATCAGATTTGACAGGGCCATCCACAGTCTCGTGTCAGGCTCCAGGCCGTGCTGAAGGAGGCGACACCGCTCTGTAACCAGCTCCTTGTTATATCAGATTTGACAAGACCATCCACAGCCTGGTGTCAGGATCCAGGCCGTGCTGAAGGAGGCAACACTGTTCTGTAACCAGCACCTTGTTATAACAGATTTGACAGGACCATCCACAGCCTGGTGTCAGGCTCCAGGCCGTGCTGAAGGAGGCGACACCGCTCTGTAACCAGCTCCTTGTTATATCAGTTTTGACAGGACCATCCACAGCCTGGTGTCAGGCTTCAGGCCGTGCTAAAGGAGGTGACTCCTTTCTGTAACAAGCTCCTTGTTATATCAGATTTGACAGGACCATCCACAGCCTGGTGTCAGGCTCCAGGACGTGCTGAAGGAGGCGACACCGTTCTGTAACCAGCTCCTTGTTCTATCAGATTTGACAGGACCATCCACAGCCTGGTGTCAGGCTCCAGGCCGTGCTAAAGGAGGCGACACTGTTCTGTAACCAGCTCCTTGTTATATAAGATTTGACAGGACCATCCACAGTCTGGTTTCAGGCTCCAGGCCGTGCTGAGTGAGGCAACACCGTTCTGTAACCAGCTCCTTGTTATATCAGATTTGACAGGACCATCCGCAGCCTGGTGTCAGGCTCCAGGCCGTGCTGAAGGAGGCCACACCGTTCTGTAACCAGCACCTTGTTATATCAGATTTGACAGCAGCACCCACAGCCTGGTGTCAGGCTCCAGGCCGTGCTGAAGGAGGCGACACCGTTCTGTAACCAGTTCCTTGATATATCAGATTTGACATGACTATCCACAGCCTGGTGTCAGGCTGCAGGCCGTGCGGAAGGAGGCGACACCATTCTGTAACCAGCTCCTTGTTATGTCAGGTTTGACAGGACTATCCACAGCCTGGTGTCAGGCTCCAGGCCGTGCTGAAGGAGGTGACACCGTTCTGTAACCAGCTCCTTGTTCTATCAGATTTCACAGGACCATCCACAGCCTGGTGTCAGGCTCCAGGCCGTGCTGAGTGAGGCGACACCGTTCTGTGACCAGCTCCTTGTTATATCAGATTTGACAGGACCATCCACAGCCTGGTGTCAGGATCCAGGCCGTGCTGAAGGAGGCAACACTGTTCTGTAACCAGCACCTTGTTATATCAGATTTGACAGGACCATCCACAGCCTGGTGTCAGGCCCCAGGCCGTGCTGAAGGAGGCGACACCGTTCTGTAACCAGCTCCTTGTTATATCAGATTTGACAGGACCATCCACAGCCTGGTGTCAGGCTCCAGGACGTGCTGAAGGAGGCGACACCGTTCTGTAACCTGCTCCTTGTTATATCAGATTTGACAGGACCATCCACAGCCTGGTGTCAGGCTCCAGGCCGTGCTGAAGGAGGAGACACCGTTCTGTAACCAGCTCCTTGTTATATCAGATTTGACAGGACCATCCACAGCCTGGTGTCAGGATCCAGGCCGTGCTGAAGGAGGCAACACTGTTCTGTAACCAGCACCTTGTTATATCAGATTTGACAGGACCATCCACAGCCTGGTGTCATGCCCCAGGCCGTGCTGAAGGAGGCGACACCGTTCTGTAACCAGTTCCTTGTTATATCAGATTTGACAGGACCATCCACAGCCTGGTGTCAGGCTCCAGGACGTGCTGAAGGATGCGACACCGTTCTGTAACCTGCTCCTTGTTATATCAGATTTGACAGGACCATCCACAGCCTGGTGTCAGGCTCCAGGCCGTGCTGAAGGAGGCGACACTGTTCTGTAACCAGCTCCTTGTTATATAAGATTTGACAGGACCATCCACAGTCTGGCTTCAGGCTCCAGGCCGTGCTGAGTGAGGCAACACCGTTCTGTATCCAGCTCCTTGTTATATCAGATTTGACAGGACCATCCACAGCCTGGTGTCAGGCTCCAGGCCGTGCTGAAGGAGGCGACACCGTTCTGTAACCAGCTCCTTGTTCTATCAGATTTGTCAGGACCATCCACAGCCTGGTGTCAGGCTCCAGGCCGCGCTGAAGGAGGCGACACCGTTCTGTAACCAGCTCCTTGTTATATCAGATTTGACAGGACCATCCACAGCCTGGTGTCAGGCTCCAGGCTGTGCTGAAGGAGGTGACACCGTTCTGTAACCAGCTCCTTGTTATATCAGATTTGACAGGACCATCCACAGTCTCGAGCCAGGCTCCAGGCCGTGCTGAAGGAGGCGACACCGCTCTGTAACCAGCTCCTTGTTATATCAGATTTGACAGGACCATCCACAGCCTGGTGTCAGGATCCAGACCGTGCTGAAGGAGGCGACACTGTTCTGTCACCAGCACCTTGTTATAACAGATTTGACAGGACCATCCACACCCTGGTGTCAGGCCCCAGGCCGTGCTGAAGGAGGTGACGCCGTTCTGTAACCAGCTCCTTGTTATATCAGATTTGACAGTACCATCCACAGTCTCGTGTCAGGCTACAGGCCGTGCTGAAGGAGGCGACACCGCTCTGTAACCAGCTCCTTGTTATATCAGATTTGACAGGACCATGCACAGCCTGGTGTCAGGCTTCAGGCCGTGCTGAAGGAGGCGACACCGTTCTGTAACCAGCAACTTGTTGTATCAGATTTGACAGGACCATCCACAGACTGGTGTCAGGCTCCAGGCCGTGCTGAAGGAGGTGACACCTTTCTGTAACAAGCTCCTTGTTATATCAGATTTGACAGGACCATGCACAGCCTGGTTTCAGGCTGCAGGACGTGCTGAAGGAGGCGACACCGTTCTGTAACCAGCTCCTTGTTCTATCAGATTTGACAGGACCATCCACAGCCTGGTGTCAGGCTCCAGGCCGTGCTAAAGGAGGCGACACTGTTCTGTAACCAGCTCCTTGTTATATAAGTTTTGACAGAACCATCCACAGTCTGGTTTCAGGCTCCAGGCCGTGCTGAGTGAGGCGAAACCGTTCTGTAACCAGCTTCTTGTTATATCAGATTTGGCAGGACCATCCACAGCCTGGTGTCAGGCCCCAGGCCGTGCTGAAGGAGGTGACGCAGTTCTGTAACCAGCTCCTTGTTATATCAGATTTGACAGGACAATCCACAGCCTGGTGTCAGGCTCCAGGCTGTGCTGAAGGAGGTGACACCGTTCTGTAACCAGCTCCTTTTTATATCAGATTTGACAGGACCATCCACAGCCTGGTGTCAGGCTCCAGGCCGTGCTGAAGGAGGCGAAACCACTCTGTAACCAGCTCCTTGTTATATCAGATTTGACAGGACCATCCACAGCCTGGTGTTAGGATCCAGGCCGTGCTGAAGGAGGCGACACTGTTCTGTAACCAGCACCTTGTTATAACAGATTTGACAGGACCATCCACAGCCTGGTGTCAGGCTCCAGGCTGTGCTGAAGGAGGTGACACCGTTCTGTAACCAGCTCCTTGTTATATCAGATTTGACAGGGCCATCCACAGTCTCGTGTCAGGCTCCAGGCCATGCTGAAGGAGGCGACACCGCTCTGTAACCAGCTCCTTGTTATATCAGATTTGACAAGACCATCCACAGCCTGGTGTCAGGATCCAGGCCGTGCTGAAGGAGGCAACACTGTTCTGTAACCAGCACCTTGTTATAACAGATTTGACAGGACCATCCACAGCCTGGTGTCAGGCTCCAGGCCGTGCTGAAGGAGGCGACACCGCTCTGTAACCAGCTCCTTGTTATATCAGTTTTGACAGGACCATCCACAGCCTGGTGTCAGGCTTCAGGCCGTGCTAAAGGAGGTGACTCCTTTCTGTAACAAGCTCCTTGTTATATCAGATTTGACAGGACCATCCACAGCCTGGTGTCAGGCTCCAGGACGTGCTGAAGGAGGCGACACCGTTCTGTAACCAGCTCCTTGTTCTATCAGATTTGACAGGACCATCCACAGCCTGGTGTAAGGCTCCAGGCCGTGCTAAAGGAGGCGACACTGTTCTGTAACCAGCTCCTTGTTATATAAGATTTGACAGGACCATCCACAGTCTGGTTTCAGGCTCCAGGCCGTGCTGAGTGAGGCAACACCGTTCTGTAACCAGCTCCTTGTTATATCAGATTTGACAGGACCATCCGCAGCCTGGTGTCAGGCTCCAGGCCGTGCTGAAGGAGGCCACACCGTTCTGTAACCAGCACCTTGTTATATCAGATTTGACAGCAGCATCCACAGCCTGGTGTCAGGCTCCAGGCCGTGCTGAAGGAGGCGACACCGTTCTGTAACCAGTTCCTTGATATATCAGATTTGACAGGACTATCCACAGCCTGGTGTCAGGCTGCAGGCCGTGCGGAAGGAGGCGACACCATTCTGTAACCAGCTCCTTGTTATGTCAGGTTTGACAGGACTATCCACAGCCTGGTGTCAGGCTCCAGGCCGTGCTGAAGGAGGTGACACCGTTCTGTAACCAGCTCCTTGTTCTATCAGATTTCACAGGACCATCCACAGCCTGGTGTCAGGCTCCAGGCCGTGCTGAGTGAGGCGACACCGTTCTGTAACCAGCTCCTTGTTCTATCAGATTTCACAGGACCATCCACAGCCTGGTGTCAGGCTCCAGGCCGTGCTGAGTGAGGCGACACCGTTCTGTAACCAGCTCCTTGTTATATCAGATTTGACAGGACCATCCACAGCCTGGTGTCAGGCTCCAGGCCGTGCTGAAGGAGGCGACACCGTTCTGTAACCAGTGCCTTGATATATCAGATTTGACAGGACTATCCACAGCCTGGTGTCAGGCTCCAGGCCGTGCTGAAGGAGGCGACACCATTCTGTCACCAGCTCCTTGTTAAGTCAGGTTTGACAGGACTATCCACAGCCTGGTGTCAGGCTCCAGGCCGTGCTGAAGAAGGTGACACCGTTCTGTAACCAGCTCCTTGTTCTATCAGATTTGACAGGACCATCCACAGCCTGGTGTCAGGCTCGAGGCCGTGCTGAGTGAGGCGACACCGTTCTGTGACCAGATCCTTGTTATATCAGATTTGACAGGACCATCCACAGCCTGGTGTCAGGCCGCAGGCCGTGCTGAAGGAGGTGACGCCGTTCTGTAACCAGCTCCTTGGTATATCAGATTTGACAGGACCATCCACAACCTGGTGTCAGGCTCCAGGACGTGCTGAAGGAGGCGACACCGTTCTGTAACCAGCTCCTTGTTCTATCAGATTTGACAGGACCATCCACAGCTGGTGTCAGGCTCCAGGCCGTGCTAAAGGAGGCGACACTGTTCTGTAACCAGCTCCTTGTTATATAAGATTTGGCAGGACCATCCACAGTCTGGTTTCAGGCTCCAGGCCGTGCTGAAGGAGGCGACACCGCTCTGTAACCAGCTCCTTGTTATATCAGATTTGACAGTACCATCCACAGCCTGGTGTCAGGATCCAGACCGTGCTGAAGCAGGCGACACTGTTCTGTAACCAGCACCTTGTTATAACAGATTTGACAGGACCATCCACAGCCTGGTGTCAGGCCCCAGGCCGTGCTGAAGGAGGTGACGCCGTTCTGTAAACAGCTCCTTCTTATATCAGATTTGACAGGACCATCCACAGCCTGGTGTCAGGCTCCAGGCTGTGCTGAAGGAGGTGACACCGTTCTGTAACCAGCTCCTTGTTATATCAGATTTGACAGTACCATCCACAGTCTCGTGTCAGGCTCCAGGCCGTGCTGAAGGAGGCGACACCGCTCTGTAACCAGCTCCTTGTTATATCAGATTTGACAGGACCACCTACAGCCTGGTGTGAGGCTTCAGGCCGTGCTGAAGGAGGTGACACCGTTCTGTAACCAGCACCTTGTTGTATCAGATTTGACAGGACCATCCACAGCCTGGTGTCAGGCTCCAGGCCGTGCTAAAGGAGGCGACACTGTTCTGTAACCAGCTCCTTGTTATATAAGTTTTGACAGATCCATCCACAGTCTGGTTTCAGGCTCCAGGCCGTGCTGAGTGAGGCGAAACCGTTCTGTAACCAGCTCCTTGTTATATCAGATTTGACAGGACCATCCACAGCCTGGTGTCAGGCCCCAGGCCGTGCTGAAGGAGGTGACGCCGTTCTGTAACCAGCTCCTTGTTATATCAGATTTGACAGGACAATCCACAGCCTGGTGTCAGGCTCCAGGCTGTGCTGAAGGAGGTGGCACCGTTCTGTAACCAGCTCCTTTTTATATCAGATTTGTCAGGACCATCCACAGCCTGGTGTCAGGCTCCAGGCCGTGCTGAAGGAGGCGAAACCGCTCTGTAACCAGCTCCTTGTTATATCAGATTTGACAGGACCCTCCACAGCCTGGTGTTAGGATCCAGGCCGTGCTGAAGGAGGCGACACTGTTCTGTAACCAGCACCTTGTTATAACAGATTTGACAGGACCATCCACAGCCTGGTGTCAGGCTCCAGGCTGTGCTGAAGGAGGTGACACCGTTCTGTAACCAGCTCCTTGTTATATCAGATTTGACAGGGCCATCCACAGTCTCGTGTCAGGCTCCAGGCCGTGCTGAAGGAGGCGACACAGCTCTGTAACCAGCTCCTTGTTATATAAGATTTGACAAGACCATCCACAGCCTGGTGTCAGGATCCAGGCCGTGCTGAAGGAGGCAACACTGTTCTGTAACCAGCACCTTGTTATAACAGATTTGACTGGACCATCCACAGCCTGGTGTCAGGCCCCAGGCCTTGCTGAAGGAGGTGACGCCGTTCTGTAACCAGCTCCTTGTTATACCAGATTTGACAGGACCATGCACAGCCTGGTTTCAGGCTCCAGGACGTGCTGAAGGAGGCGATACCGTTCTGTAACCAGCTCCTTGTTCTATCAGATTTGACAGGACCATCCACAGCCTGGTGTCAGGCTCCAGGCCGTGCTAAAGGAGGCGACACTGTTCTGTAACCAGCTCCTTGTTATATAAGTTTTGACAGAACCATCCACAGTCTGGTTTCAGGCTCCAGGCCGTGCTGAGTGAGGCGAAACCGTTCTGTAACCAGCTTCTTGTTATATCAGATTTGGCAGGACCATCCACAGCCTGGTGTCAGGCCCCAGGCCGTGCTGAAGGAGGTGACGCAGTTCTGTAACCAGCTCCTTGTTATATCAGATTTGACAGGACAATCCACAGCCTGGTGTCAGGCTCCAGGCTGTGCTGAAGGAGGTGACACCGTTCTGTAACCAGCTCCTTTTTATATCAGATTTGACAGGACCATCCAAAGCCTGGTGTCAGGCTCCAGGCCGTGCTGAAGGAGGCGAAACCACTCTGTAACCAGCTCCTTGTTATATCAGATTTGACAGGACCATCCACAGCCTGGTGTTAGGATCCAGGCCGTGCTGAAGGAGGCGACACTTCTGTAACCAGCACCTTGTTATAACAGATTTGACAGGACCATCCACAGTCTCGTGTCAGGCTCCAGGCCGTGCTGAAGGAGGCGACACCGCTCTGTAACCAGCTCCTTGTTATATCAGATTTGACAAGACCATCCACAGCCTGGTGTCAGGATCCAGGCCGTGCTGAAGGAGGCAACACTGTTCTGTAACCAGCACCTTTGTATAAAAGATTTGACAGGACCATCCACAGCCTGGTGTCAGGCTCCAGGCCGTGCTGAAGGAGGCGACACCGCTCTGTAACCAGCTCCTTGTTATATCAGTTTTGACAGGACCATCCACAGCCTGGTGTCAGGCTTCAGGCCGTGCTAAAGGAGGTGACTCCTTTCTGTAACAAGCTCCTTGTTATATCAGATTTGACAGGACCATCCACAGCCTGGTGTCAGGCTCCAAGACGTGCTGAAGGAGGCGACACCGTTCTGTAACCAGATCCTTGTTCTATCAGATTTGACAGGACCATCCACAGCCTGGTGTCAGGCTCCAGGCCGTGCTAAAGGAGGCGACACTGTTCTGTAACCAGCTCCTTGTTATATAAGATTTGACAGGACCATCCACAGTCAGGTTTCAGGCTCCAGGCCGTGCTGAGTGAGGCAACACCGTTCTGTAACCAGCTCCTTGTTATATCAGATTTGACAGGACCATCCGCAGCCTGGTGTCAGGCTCCAGGCCGTGCTGAAGGAGGCCACACCGTTCTGTAACCAGCACCTTGTTATATCAGATTTGACAGCAGCATCCACAGCCTGGTGTCAGGCTCCAGGCCGTGCTGAAGGAGGCGACACCGTTCTGTAACTAGTTCCTTGATATATCAGATTTGACTGGACCATCCACAGCCTGGTGTCAGGCTCCAGGCCGTGCTGAAGGAGGCGACACCATTCTGTAACCAGCTCCTTGTTATGTCAGGTTTGACAGGGCTATCCACAGCCTGGTGTCAGGCTCCAGGCCGTGCTGAAGGAGGTGACACCGTTCTGTAACCAGCTCCTTCTTCTATCAGATTTGACAGGACCATCCACAGCCTGGTGTCAGGCTCCAGGCCGTGCTGAGTGAGGCGACACCGTTCTGTGACCAGATCCTTGTTATATCAGATTTGACAGGACCATCCAGAGCCTGGTGTCAGGCTTCAGGCCGTGCTGAAGGAGGCGACACCGTTCTGTAACCAGTTCCTTGATATATCAGATTTGACAGGACTATCCACAGCCTGGTGTCAGGCTCCAGGCCGTGCTGAAGGAGGGGACACCATTCTGTAACCAGCTCCTTGTTAAGTCAGGTTTGACAGGACTATCCACAGCCTGGTGTCAGGCTCCAGGCCGTGCTGAAGAAGGTGACACCGTTCTGTAACCAGCTCCTTGTTCTATCAGATTTGACAGGACCATCCACAGCCTGGTGTCAGGCTCGAGGCCGTGCTGAGTGTGGCGACACCGTTCTGTGACCAGATCCTTGTTATATCAGATTTGACAGGACCATCCACAGCCTGGTGTCAGGCCGCAGGCCGTGCTGAAGGAGGTGACGCCGTTCTGTAACCAGCTCCTTGTTATATCAGATTTGACAGGACCATCCACAACCTGGTGTCAGGCTCCAGGCTGTGCTGAAGGAGGTGACACCGTTCTGTAACCAGCTCCTTGTTATATCAGATTTGACAGTACCATCCACAGTCTCGTGTCAGGCTCCAGGCCGTGCTGAAGGAGGCGACACCGCTCTGTAACCAGATCCTTGTTATATCAGATTTGACAGGACCATCCACAGCCTGGTGTCAGGCTTCAGGCCGTGCTGAAGGAGGTGACACCTTTCTGTAACAAGCTCCTTGTTATATCAGATTTGACAGGACCATCCACAGACTGGTGTCAGGCTCCAGGACGTGCTGAAGGAGGCGACACCGTTCTGTAACCAGCTCCTTGTTCTATCAGATTTGACAGGACCATCCACAGCTGGTGTCAGGCTCCAGGCCGTGCTAAAGGAGGCGACACTGTTCTGTAACCAGCTCCTTGTTATATAAGATTTGGCAGGACCATCCACAGTCTGGTTTCAGGCTCCAGGCCGTGCTGAAGGAGGCGACACCGCTCTGTAACCAGCTCCTTGTTATATCAGATTTGACAGGACCATCCACAGCCTGGTGTCAGGATCCAGACCGTGCTGAAGCAGGCGACACTGTTCTGTAACCAGCACCTTGTTATAACAGATTTGACAGGACCATCCACAGCCTGGTGTCAGGCCCCAGGCCGTGCTGAAGGAGGTGACGCCGTTCTGTAAACAGCTCCTTCTTATATCAGATTTGACAGGACCATCCACAGCCTGGTGTCAGGCTCCAGGCTGTGCTGAAGGAGGTGACACCGTTCTGTAACCAGCTCCTTGTTATATCAGATTTGACAGTACCATCCACAGTCTCGTGTCAGGCTCCAGGCCGTGCTGAAGGAGGCGACACCGCTCTGTAACCAGCTCCTTGTTATATCAGATTTGACAGGACCATCTACAGCCTGGTGTCAGGCTTCAGGCCGTGCTGAAGGAGGTGACACCGTTCTGTAACCAGCACCTTGTTGTATCAGATTTGACAGGACCATCCACAGCCTGGTGTCAGGTTCCAGGCCGTGCTGAAGGAGGTGACACCTTTCTGTAACAAGCTCCTTGTTATATCAGATTTGACAGGACCATCCACAGCCTGGTGTCAGGCTCCAGGACGTGCTGAAGGAGGCGACACCGTTCTGTAACAGCTCCTTGTTCTATCAGATTTGACAGGACCATCCACAGCCTGCTGTCAGGCTCCAGGCCGTGCTAAAGGAGGCGACACTGTTCTATAACCAGCTCCTTGTTATATAAGTTTTGACAGAACCATCCACAGTCTGGTTTCAGGCTCCAGGCCGTGCTGAGTGAGGCGAAATCGTTCTGTAACCAGCTCCTTGTTATATCAGATTTGACAGGACCATCCACAGCCTGGTGTCAGGCCCCAGGCCGTGCTGAAGGAGGTGACGCCATTCTGTAACCAGCTCCTTGTTATATCAGATTTGACAGGACAATCCACAGCCTGGTGTCAGGCTCCAGGCTGTGCTGAAGGAGGTGACACCGTTCTGTAACCAGCTCCTTTTTATATCAGATTTGACAGGACCATCCACAGCCTGGTGTCAGGCTCCAGGCCGTGCTGAAGGAGGCGAAACCGCTCTGTAACCAGCTCCTTGTTATATCAGATTTGACAGGACCCTCCACAGCCTGGTGTTAGGATCCAGGCCGTGCTGAAGGAGGTGACACTGTTCTGTAACTAGCACCTTGTTATAACAGATTTGACAGGACCATCCACAGCCTGGTGTCAGGCTCCAGGCTGTGCTGAAGGAGGTGACACCGTTCTGTAACCAGCTCCTTGTTATATCAGATTTGACAGGGCCATCCACAGTCTCGTGTCAGGCTCCAGGCCGTGCTGAAGGAGGCGACACCGCTCTGTAACCAGCTCCTTGTTATATAAGATTTGACAAGACCATCCACAGCCTGGTGTCAGGATCCAGGCCGTGCTGAAGGAGGCAACACTGTTCTGTAACCAGCACCTTGTTATAACAGATTTGACAGGACCATCCACAGCCTGGTGTCAGGCCCCAGGCCGTGCTGAAGGAGGTGACACCGTTCTGTAACCAGCTCCTTGTTATATCAGATTTGACAGGACCATTCACAGCCTGGTGTCAGGCTCCAGGCTGTGCTGAAGGAGGTGACACCGTTCTGTAACCAGCTCCTTGTTATATCAGATTTGACAGTACCATCCACAGCCTGGTGTCAGGCTCCAGGCCGTGCTGAGTGAGGCGACACCGTTCTGTGACCAGATCCTTGTTATATCAGATTTGACAGGACCACCCACAGCCTGGTGTCAGGCTCCAGGCCGTGCTGAAGGAGGCGACACCGTTCTGTAACCAGTTCCTTGATATATCAGATTTGACAGGACTATCCACAGCCTGGTGTCAGGCTCCAGGCCGTGCTGAAGGAGGCGACACCATTCTGTAACCAGCTCCTTGTTATGTCAGGTTTGACAGGACTATCCACAGCCTGGTGTCAGGCTCCAGGCCGTGCTGAAGAAGGTGACACCGTTCTGTAACCAGCTCCTTGTTCTATCAGATTTGACAGGACCATCCACAGCCTGGTGTCAGGCTCCAGGCCGTGCTCAAGGAGGCGACACTGTTTTGTAACCAGCTCCTTGTGATATAAGTTTTGACAGAACCATCCACAGTCTGGTTTCAGGCTCCAGACCGTGCTGAGTGAGGCGAAACCGTTCTGTAACCAGCTCCTTGTTATATCAGATTTGACAGGACCATCCACAGCCTGGTGTCAGGCCCCAGGCCGTGCTGAAGGAGGTGACGCCGTTCTGTAACCAGCTCCTTGTTATATCAGATTTGACAGGACAATCCACAGCCTGGTGTCAGGCTCCAGGCTGTGCTGAAGGAGGTGACACCGTTCTGTAACCAGCTCCTTTTTATATCAGATTTGACAGGACCATCCACAGCCTGGTGTCAGGCTCCAGGCCGTGCTGAAGGAGGCGAAACCGCTCTGTAACCAGCTCCTTGTTATATCAGATTTGACAGGACCATCCACAGCCTGGTGTTAGGATCCAGGCCGTGCTGAAGGATGCGACACTGTTCTGTAACCAGCACCTTGTTATAACAGATTTGACAGGACCATCCACAGCCTGGTGTCAGGCTCCAGGCTGTGCTGAAGGAGGTGACACCGTTCTGTAACCAGCTCCTTGTTATATCAGATTTGACAGTACCATCCACAGTCTCGTGTCAGGCTCCAGGCCGTGCTGAAGGAGGCGACAACGCTCTGTAACCAGCTCCTTGTTATATCAGTTTTGACAGGACCATCCACAGCCTGGTGTCAGGCTTCAGGCCGTGCTAAAGAAGGTGACTCCTTTCTGTAACAAGCTCCTTGTTATATCAGATTTGACAGGACCATCCACAGCCTGGTGTCAGGCTCCAGGACCTGCTGAAGGAGGCGACACCGTTCTGTAACCAGCTCCTTGTTCTATCAGATTTGACAGGACCATCCACAGCCTGGTGTCAGGCTCCAGGCCGTGCTAAAGGAGGCGACACTGTTCTGTAACCAGCAACTTGTTATATAAGATTTGACAGGACCATCCACAGTCTGGTTTCAGGCTCCAGGCCGTGCTGAGTGAGTCAACACCGTTCTGTAACCAGCTCCTTGTTATATCAGATTTGACAGGACCATCCGCAGCCTGGTGTCAGGCTCCAGGCCGTGCTGAAGGAGGCCACACCGTTCTGTAACCAGCACCTTGTTATATCAGATTTGACAGGAGCATCCACAGCCTGGTGTCAGGCTCCAGGCCGTGCTGAAGGAGGCGACACCGTTCTGTAACCAGTTCCTTGATATATCAGATTTGACAGGACTATCCACAGCCTGGTGTCAGGCTCCAGGCCGTGCTGAAGGAGGCGACACCATTCTGTAACCTGCTCCTTGTTATGACAGGTTTGACAGGACGATCCACAGCCTGGTGTCAGGCTCCAGGCCGTGCTGAAGGAGGTGACACCGTTCTGTAACCAGCTCCTTGTTCTATCAGATTTGAGAGGACCATCCACAGCCTGGTGTCAGGCTCCAGGCCGTGCTAAAGGAGGCGCCACTGTTTTGTAACCAGCTCCTTGTGATATAAGTTTTGACAGAACCATCCACAGTCTGGTTTCAGGCTCCAGGCCGTGCTGAGTGAGGCGAAACCGTTCTGTAACAAGCTCCTTGTTATATCAGATTTGACAGGACCATCCACAGCCTGGTGTCAGGCCCCAGGCCGTGCTGAAGGAGGTGACGCCGTTCTGTAACCAGCTCCTTGTTATATCAGATTTGACAGGACAATCCACAGCCTGGTGTCAGGCTCCAGGCTGTGCTGAAGGAGGTGACACCGTACTGTAACCAGCTCCTTTTTATATCAGATTTGACAGGACCATCCACAGCCTGGTGTCAGGCTCCAGGCCGTGCTGAAGGAGGCGAAACCGCTCTGTAACCAGCTCCTTGTTATATCAGATTTGACAGGACCATCCACAGCCTGGTGTTAGGATCCAGGCCGTGCTGAAGGAGGCGACACTGTTCTCTAACCAGCACCTTGTTATATCAGATTTGACAGTACCATCCACAGTCTCGTGTCAGGCTCCAGGCCGTGCTGAAGGAGGCGACAACGCTCTGTAACCAGCTCCTTGTTATATCAGTTTTGACAGGACCATCCACAGCCTGGTGTCAGGCTTCAGGCCGTGCTAAAGAAGGTGACTCCTTTCTGTAACAAGCTCCTTGTTATATCAGATTTGACAGGACTATCCACAGCCTGGTGTCAGGCTCCAGGCCGTGCTGAAGGAGGCGACACCATTCTGTAACCAGCTCCTTGTTATGTCAGGATTGACAGGACTATCCACCGCCTGGTGTCAGGCTCCAGGCCGTGCTGAAGAAGGTGACACCGTTCTGTAACCAGCTCCTTGTTCTATCAGATTTGACAGGACCATCCACAGCCTGGTGTTAGGATCCAGGCCGTGCTGAAGGAGGCGACACTGTTCTGTAACCAGCACCTTGTTGTAACAGATTTGACAGGACCATCCACAGCCTGGTGGCAGGCTCCAGGCTGTGCTGAAGGACGTGACACCGTTCTGTAACCAGCTCCATGTTATATCAGATTTGACAGGGCCATCCACAGTCTCGTGTCAGGCTCCAGGCCGTGCTGAAGGAGGCGACACCGCTCTGTAACCAGCTCCTTGTTATATCAGATTTGACAAGACCATCCACAGCCTGGTGTCAGGATCCAGGCCGTGCTGAAGGAGGCAACACTGATCTGTAAACAGTACCTTGTTATAACAGATTTGACAGGACCATCCACAGCCTGGTGTCAGGCCCCAGGCCGTGCTGAAGGAGGTGACGCCGTTCTGTAACCAGCTCCTTGTTATATCAGATTTGAAAGGACCATCCACAGCCTGGTGTCAGGCTCCAGGCTGTGCTGAAGGAGGTGACACCGTTCTGTAACCAGCTCCTTGTTATATCAGATTTGACAGTACCATCCACAGTCTCGTGTCAGGCTCCAGGCCGTGCTGAAGGAGGCGACACCGCTCTGTACCCAGCTCCTTGTTATATCAGTTTTGACAGGACCATCCACAGCCTGGTGTCAGGCTTCAGGCCGTGCTAAAGGAGGTGACTCCTTTCTGTAACAAGCTCCTTGTTATATCAGATTTGACAGGACCATCCACAGCCTGGTGTCAGGCTCCAGGACGTGCTGAAGGAGGCGACACCGTTCTGTAACCAGCTCCTTGTTCTATCAGATTTGACAGGACCATCCACAGCCTGGTGTCAGGCTCCAGGCCGTGCTTAAGGAGGCGACACTGTTCTGTAACCAGCTCCTTGTTATATAAGATTTGACAGGACCATCCACAGTCTGGTTTCAGGCTCCAGGCCGTGCTTAGTGAGGCAACACCGTTCTGTAACCTGCTCCTTGTTATATCAGATTTGACAGGACCATCCGCAGCCTGTTGTCAGGCTCCAGGCCGTGCTGAAGGAGGCCACACCGTTCTGTAACCCGCACCTTGTTATATCAGATTTGACAGGAGCATCCACAGGCTGGTGTCAGGCTCCAGGCCGTGCTGAAGGAGGCGACACCGTTCTGTAACCAGTTCCATGATATATCAGATTTGACAGGACTATCCACAGCCTGGTGTCAGGCTCCAGGCCGTGCTGAAGGAGGCGACACCATTCTGTAACCTGCTCCTTGTTATGTCAGGTTTGACAGGACTATCCACAGCCTGGTGTCAGGCTCCAGGCCGTGCTGAAGGAGGTGACACCGTTCTGTAACCAGCTCCTTGTTCTATCAGATTTGACAGGACCATCCACAGCCTGGTGTCAGGCTCCAGGCCGTGCTGAGTGAGGCGACACCGTTCTTTGACCAGCTGCTTGTTATATCAGATTTGACAGGACCATCCACAGCCTGGTGCCAGGCTCCAGGCCGTGCTGAAGGAGGCGACACCATTCTGTAACCAGCTCCTTGTTATGTCAGGTTTGACAGGACTATCCACAGCCTGGTGTCAGGCTCCAGGCCGTGCTGAAGAAGGTGACACCGTTCTGTAACCAGCTCCTTGTTCTATCAGATTTGACAGGACCATCCACAGCCTGGTGTCAGGCTCCGGGCTGTGCTGAAGGAGGTGACACCGTTTTGTAACCAGCTCCTTGTTATATCAGATTTGACAGTACCATCCACAGTCTCGTGTCAGGCTCCAGGCCGTGCTGAAGGAGGCGACACCGCTCTGTAACCAGATCCTTGTTATATCAGATTTGACAGGACCATCCACAGCCTGGTGTCAGGCTTCAGGCCGTGCTGAAGGAGGTGACACCTTTCTGTAACAAGCTCCTTGTTATATCAGATTTGACAGGACCATCCACAGCCTGGTGTCAGGCTCCAGGACGTGCTGAAGGAGGCGACACCGTTCTGTAACCAGCTCCTTGTTCTATCAGATTTGACAGGACCATCCACAGCCTGGTGTCAGGCTCCAGGCCGTGCTAAAGGAGGCGACACTGTTCTGTCACCAGCTCCTTGTTATATAAGATTTGGCAGGACCATCCACAGTCTGGTTTCAGGCTCCAGGCGGTGCTGAGTGAGGCGACACCGTTCTGTAACCAGCTCCTTGTTATATCAGATTTGACAGGACCATCCGCAGCCTGGTGTCAGGCTCCAGGCCGTGCTGAAGGAGGCCACACCGTTCTGTAACCAGCACCTTGTTATATCAGATTTGACAGGAGCATCCACAGCCTGGTGTCAGGCTCCAGGCCGTGCTGAAGGAGGCGACACCGTTCTGTAACCAGTTCCTTGATATATCAGATTTGACAGGACTATCCACAGCCTGGTGTCAGGCTCCAGGCCGTGCTGAAGGAGGCGACACCATTCTGTAACCAGCTCCTTGTTATGTCAGGTTTGACAGGACTATCCACAGCCTGGTGTCAGGCTCCAGGCCGTGCTGAAGGAGGTAACACCGTTCTGTAACCAGCTCCTTGTTCTATCAGATTGGACAGGACCATCCACAGCCTGGTGTCAGGCTCCAGGCCATGCTGAAGGAGGCGACACTGTTCTGTAACCAGCTCCTTGTTATATAAGATTTGACTGGACCATCCACAGTCTGGTTTCAGACTCCAGGCCGTGCTGAGTGAGGCAACACCGTTCTGTGACCAGATCCTTGTTATATCAGATTTGACAGGACCATCCACAGCCTGGTGTCAGGCCCCAGGCCGTGCTGAAGGAGGTGACGCCGTTCTGTAACCAGCTCCTTGTTATATCAGATTTGACAGGACCATCCACAGCCTGGTGTCAGGCCCCAGGCCGTGCTAAAGGAGGTGACACCTTTCTGTAACAAGCTCCTTGTTATATCAGATTTGACAGGACCATCCACAGCCTGGTGTCAGGCTCCAGGACGTGCTGAAGGAGGCGACACCGTTCTGTAACCAGCTCCTTGTTCTATCAGATTTGACAGGACAATCCACCAATCCACAGCATGGTGTCAGGCTCCAGGCCGTGCTGAAGGAGGTGACGCCGTTCTGTAACCAGCTCCTTGTTATATCTGATTTGACAGGACCATCCACAGCCTGGTGTCAGGCTCCAGGCTGTGCTGAAGGAGGTGACACCGTTCTGTAACCAGCTCCTTGTTATATCAGATTTGACAGTACCATCCACAGTCTCGTGTCAGGCTCCAGGCCGTGCTGAAGGAGGCGACACCGCTCTGTAACCAGCTCCTTGTTATATCAGATTTGACAGGACCATCCACAGCCTCGTGTCAGGCTTCAGGCCGTGCTGAAGGAGGTGGCACCTTTCTGTAACAAGATCCTTGTTATATCCGATTTGACAGGACCATCCACAGCCTGGTGTCAGGCTCCAGGACGTGCTGAAGGAGGCGACACCGTTCTGTAACCAGCTCCTTGTTATATCAGATTTGACAGGACCATCCGCAGCCTGGTGTCAGGCTCCAGGCCGTGCTAAAGGAGGCGACACTGTTCTGTAACCAGCTCCTTGTTATATAAGATTTGACAAGACCATCCACAGTCTGGTTTCAGGCTCCAAGCCGTGCTGTGTGAGGCGACACCGTTCTGCAACCAGCTCCTTGTTATATCAGATTTGACAGGACCATCCACAGCCTGGTGTCAGGCCCCAGGCCGTGCTGAAGGAGGTGACGCCGTTCTGTAACCAGCTCCTTGTTATATCAGATTTGACAGGACCATCCACAGCCTGGTGTCAGGCTCCAGGCCGTGCTGAAGGAGGCGACACCTTTCTGGAACCAGCTCCTTGTTCTATCAGATTTGACAGGACCACCCACAGCCTGGTGTCAGGCTCCAGGCCGTGCTGAAGGAGGTGACACCGTTCTGTAACCAGCTCCTTGTTATATCAGATTTGGCAGGTCCATCCACAGCCTGGTGTCAGGCTCCAGGCCGTGCTGAAGGAGGCGACACCGTTCTGTAACCAGTTCCTTGATATATCAGATTTGACAGGACCATCCACAGCCTGGTGTCAGGCTCCAGGCCGTGCTGAAGGAGGCGACACCGTTCTGTAACCAGCTCCTTGTTATGTCAGGTTTGACAGGACTATCCACAGCCTGGTGTCAGGCTCCAGGCCGTGCTGAAGGAGGCGACACCGTTCTGTAACCAGCTCCTTGTTATATAAGATTTGGCAGGACCATCCACAGTCTGGTTTCAGGCTCCAGGCCGTGCTGAGTGAGGCGACACCGTTCTGTAACCAGCTCCTTGTTATATCAGATTTGACAGGACCATCCGCAGCCTGGTGTCAGGCTCCAGGCCGTGCTGAAGGAGGCCACACCGTTCTGTAACCAGCACCTTGTTATATCAGATTTGACAGGAGCATCCACAGCCTGGTGTCAGGCTCCAGGCCGTGCTGAAGGAGGCGACACCGTTCTGTAACCAGTTCCTTGATATATCAGATTTGACAGGACTATCCACAGCCTGGTGTCAGGCTCCAGGCCGTGCTGAAGGAGGCGACACCATTCTGTAACCAGCTCCTTGTTATGTCAGGGTTGACAGGACTATCCACAGCCTGGTGTCAGGCTCCAGGCCGTGCTGAAGGAGGTAACACCGTTCTGTAACCAGCTCCTTGTTCTATCAGATTGGACAGGACCATCCAAAGCCTGGTGTCAGGCTCCAGGCCATGCTGAAGGAGGCGACACTGTTCTGTAACCAGCTCCTTGTTATATAAGATTTGACTGGACCATCCACAGTCTGGTTTCAGGCTCCAGGCCGTGCTAAGTGAGGCAACACCGTTCTGTGACCAGATCCTTGTTATATCAGATTTGACAGGACCATCCACAGCCTGGTGTCAGGCCCCAGGCCGTGCTGAAGGAGGTGACGCCGTTCTGTAACCAGCTCCTTGTTATATCAGATTTGACAGGACCATCCACAGCCTGGTGTCAGGCACCAGGCCGTGCTGAAGGAGGTGACGCCGTTCTGTAACCAGCTCCTTGTTATATCAGATTTGACAGGACCATCCACAGCCTGGTGTCAGGCTCCAGGCTGTGCTGAAGGAGGTGACACCGTTCTTTAACCAGCTCCTTGTTATATCAGATTTGACAGTACCATCCACAGTCTCGTGTCAGGCTCCAGGTCGTGCTGAAGGAGGCGACACCGCTCTGTAACCAGCTCCTTGTTATATCAGATTTGACAGGACCATCCACAGCCTCGTGTCAGGCTTCAGGCCGTGCTGAAGGAGGTGGCACCTTTCTGTAACAAGCTCCTTGTTATATCCGATTTGACAGGACCATCCACAGCCTGGTGTCAGGCTCCAGGACGTGCTGAAGGAGGCGACACCGTTCTGTAACCAGCTCCTTGTTATATCAGATTTGACAGGACCATCCGCAGCCTGGTGTCAGGCTCCAGACCGTGCTAAAGGAGGCGACACTGTTCTGTAACCAGCTCCTTGTTATATAAGATTTGACAGGACCATCCACAGTCTGGTTTCAGGCTCCAAGCCGTGCTGTGTGAGGCGACACCGTTCTGTAACCAGTTCCTTGATATATCCGATTTGACAGGACCATCCACAGCCTGGTGTCAGGCTCCAGGACGTGCTGAAGGAGGCGACACCGTTCTGTAACCAGTTCCTTGATATATCCGATTTGACAGGACCATCCACAGCCTGGTGTCAGGCTCCAGGACGTGCTGAAGGAGGCGACACCGTTCTGTAACCAGCTCCTTGTTATATCAGATTTGACAGGACCATCCGCAGCCTGGTGTCAGGCTCCAGGCCGTGCTAAAGGAGGCGACACTGTTCTGTAACCAGCTCCTTGTTATATAAGATTTGACAGGACCATCCACAGCCTGGTGTCAGGCCCCAGGCCGTGCTGAAGGAGGTGACGCCGTTCTGTAACCAGCTCCTTGTTATATCAGAGTTGACAGGACAATCCACAGCCTGGTGTCAGGCTCGAGGCTGTGCTGAAGGAGGTGACACCGTTCTGTAACCAGCTCCTTGTTATATCAGATTTGACAGGACCATCCACAGTCTCGTGTCAGGCTCCAGGCCGTGCTGAAGGAGGCGACACCGCTCTGTAACCAGCTCCTTGTTATATCAGATTTCACAGGACCAGCCACAGCCTGGTGTCAGGATCCAGGCCGTGCTGAAGGAGGCGACACCGTTCTGTAACCAGCACCTTGTTATAACAGATTTGCCAGGACCATCCACAGCCTGGTGTCAGGCTCCAGGCCGTGCTGAAGGAGGTGAAACCGTTCTGTAACCAGCTCCTTGTTATATCAGATTTGACAGGACCATCCACAGTCTCGTGTCAGGCTCCAGACAGTGCTGAAGGAGGCGACACCGTTCTGTAACCAGCTCCTTGTTATATCAGATTTGACAGGACCATCCACAGCATGGTGTCAGGCTCCAGGCCGTGCTGAAGGAGGCGACACCGTTCTGTAACCAGCACCTTGTTATATCAGATTTGACAGGACCATCCACAGCCTGGTGTAAGGCTCCAGGCTGTGCCGAAGAAGGTGACACCGTTCTGTAACCAGCTCCTTGTTGTATCAGATTTGACAGGACCACCCACAGCCTGGTGTCAGGCTCCAGGCCGTGCCGAAGAAGGCGACACCGTTCTGTAACCAGCACCTTGTTATATCAGATTTGACAGGACCATCCACAGCCTGGTGTCAGGCTCCAGGCCGTGCTGAAGGAGGTGAGACCGTTCTGTAACCAGCTCCTTGTTATATCAGATTTGACAGGACCATCCACAGCCTGGTGTCAGGCTACAGGCCGTGCTGAAGAAGGTGACACCGTTCTGTAACCAGCTCCTTGTTGTATCAGATTTGACTGGACCATCCACAGTCTGGTGTCAGGCTCCAGGCCGTGCTGAAGGAGGCGACACCGTTCTGTAACCAGCTCCTTGTTATATCAGATTTGACAGGACCATCCACAGCCTGGTGTCAGGCTCCAGGCCGTGCTGAAGGAGGCGACACCGTTCTGTAACCAGCTCCTTTTTATGTCAGGTTTGACAGGACTATCCACAGCCTGGTGTCAGGCTCCAGGCCGTGCTGAAGGTGGCGACACTGTTCTGTAACCAGCACCGTGTTATATCAGATTTGACAGAACCATCCAAAGCCTGGTGTCAGGCTCCAGGCCGTGGTGAAGGAGGCGATACATAGACATTGACATAGAATTTACAGTGCAGAATTACAGTACCGTTCTGTAACCAGCACCGTGTTATATCAGATTTGACTGGACCATCCACAGCCTGGTGTCAGGCTCCAGGCCGTGCTGAAGGAGGCGACACCGTTCTGTAACCATCTCCTTGTTATATCAGATTTGACAGGACCATCCACAGCCTGGTGTCAGGCTCCAGGCCGTGCTGAAGTAGGCGACTCCGTTCTGTAACCAGCTCCTTGTTATATCAGATTTGACAGGACCATCCACAGCCTGGTGTCAGGCTCCATGCCGTGCTGAAGGAGGCGATACCGTTCTGTAACCAGCACCGTGTTATATCAGATTTGCCAGGACCATCCACAGCCTGGTGTCAGGCTCCAGGCCGCGCAGAAGGAGGCGACACCGTTCTGTAACCAGCACCTTGTTATATCAGATTTGACAGGACCATCCACAACCTGGTGTCAGGCTCCAGGCCGTGCTGAAGGAGGCGACACCGTTCTGTAACCATCTCCTTGTTATATCAGATTTGATAGGACCATCCACAGACTGGTGTCAGGCTCCAGGCCGTGCTGAAGGAGGCGAAACCGTTCTGTAATCAGCTCAGTGTTATATCAGATTTGACAGGACCATCCACAGCCTAGTGTCAGGCTCCAGGCCGTGCTGAAGGAGGTGACACCGTTCTGTAATCAGCTCCTTGTT